>NC_064216.1:9874816-10155420 GCF_023101765.2 Spodoptera frugiperda
AGGGGATAAATATCCAATGTCTTCTCCCACCTTGGGCGAGTCGATAAGGAGTGTCAGACTCCTCTACTGGCTAAAAACCACCCCGTTCCTGCTCTTGCTTTTCGAGCCGGAGCCCCGGTAACCAGCTAGACAGTCCACAGATGTTGGTGCCAAGTTATAATTTTAGCACACAGTTGGATCAGAAATAGACAGATATTACAAAAATAGACTTACTATAAAGGTAAATTTCTACCAATTTTCCTTTGACAAACAAAACCAATTAGTATAAGGACAGGAAAATATAGTTCAAAGTCAAAGTCTACAGAGAAATATTTGATATTTAATTAAAATAGTTAGGTACCAAACAAAATACAGCGAATTGAAATTGTCGCGCGGTTGCCAGAAAGTTTTAATGACGGAGTAGTTCGGTAACAACCCTTGGAAGACACGTGTAACTACTACTAATTTTAGCTCATTTTAAAGAAGATTGGAAAAGGAAACTTCTATTCATATTTCTAGAAATTACCTCGTTTTCTTGCTAGTTATGACTGTAGGAAGCTATTTTTAGTGTCTTTGTATTTTGAGTGTATATCTATCAAATTTTTGGTTCAGGCACAGTTTTCCATCTTGTATAAAATTTTTGGTTCAGGCACAGTTTTCCATCTTGTTGTGTTACTGCGAAAATTTAAATGGTTACAATACAGTACAAATGGTTAATTAATTTCCTAGTATTCTTGCTTGGGCGGTGTTGATTACAGAAGGTACGATAAGGTAAGATAGGTACTAGTACATAATTCCAAATTGTCAGCGTCCACTTTTCATCAATTATGTTATGAGTCCAATGTAACAGAAGGTAAGCCTTTTTAATACATCATAGTGCTATGGCTAAAATCTTTTAAATTTCGTTTTACCCGATCCCTTGCTCAGAGTTGACCAACAATTGAAGCAATCAAACGAAACAACCCAGTACTTATACAGAAATGCTAAGTAGTTGATATTTTATGGAATATAATTTTTTAAGGCTGCCTCGTTGGTCGATTGGTCGCAAGTGCGACTACCGGAAAGGGGGTCTCGGTTGCGATTTTCGAAAAATTTCACAGCAGTAGCGTAGAGTCTGGAATTGTGCCTAGTATATGGCAATAGGTTCACCTCCTATGACATGGAACTTATAACACAAATAGTGAAAAGTACATTTTATAGCGGCATTACGTGCCGTAACGTGCACCTCTGCCTACCTCTTTGGGGATAAAAGGCGTGACGTTGCATATTATCTTTTAAGTTTTTATTTTGCACTCCCAATCCCACCACTTATTCAAGAAGAAAAAAGATTCCTAAACAAAGCAGTTGTGTAGAAAAAACTTCGATAAATTTCCCCGAGAGCCAAGCGCTTGTTTTCAAACAAAGCTGCATTCGCCCCAATTAATTCACCGTTTAATCGCGTTAAATCTCTAGTCAAGTTTTAACTTTAACTACAGTATGAAAACTTGTAACTTTTAGTAAGATTGCTAAAGGTTTTAACCCGGTTCAAGTCCAGAAACTATTAAAGTGATGGAAGCGATGTACTTAGTAAGAACTATGTTAATGAGTTTGGGTCCTCGTTAAATTCTTGGGAGATTGGTGTATCTTTTTAAAATCCTTTTTTTTCTTTTGTTTTTATTATGTCGATAAAATATTGTCTCTTACTAGTATACTTACCTTAATTGTTATGGTAAGTAGATATGGCGTATGTATAGATTTGTTTTACATTTTAAATTTTAAAAGAAAAGGTAGAAGTTGATTGTGTAATTATAGTCCATTCGTTGGTTTTCTAACAATTGATTTTTCTTTTTAAGTAAACCTGAAACAAATTAAAGTACCTACCACTTTACTAACCGTTTATAAATACGTATCAACGGAACGCTTCTGAAAACCGCAAACAGGTGATGGTTATATTTTCAAAAAATTAAGGAATTAAAGGTTTATCTTACGTAATAGTTATATTTAACCGCTTAAGTCTGATTTTGCATGAATAACACGAAAACTAAAACGATTAAAATATAAATACAAAAAATAATCCTAGAACGTTTCGGAGGCGTTCCGTTTACATTATGTTTAAACAAAATAGAAACACGTATTAATTTACTTATAAAAAATCATATCATTTATGTAAATCGCCATTACGTAATGATTACTTTTTGGAACTAAATATTCTGCTTTGATGTCATTCTATTTAAGTCTAACAACAAAAAATGACATCCCTGTAAACACGTGAATGTTAGTATGTAGAGAACCGTCCCATTTATCTTGCAGTTGACCCGGTTTTATTTACATTAACAATATAATATTTTACCCTTGATTCCCGGAATGGAAGGCAAAAAGTTCTTTAATTGTACAGGTTTCCGAATTGGCACAAATATTGTGTCACGGATATGTGACCTTTCTTTGACATTATTGGGTTCCTGGAAACTTCTGAGTAACATTTCATTACGTTTTTCTTGAAAGAAAATAACGATCACTATAAAAAAAATATGAAATTTCTCTTCTTTTGTATAAGTCTTTGTTAGTAGTACGAAATATTTTTATAAGGAGAATTGTGTAAGTTCCATAATGAATTCAAGAACTCAATTTTGCATTTTTCAACAGTTGACGTTCAACAGTTTCGTCAGCGGACGACCTCACTTCGGAACTACTTGAAAAGATAATTTTGCCTTCATTTTAAAGCTGGAAATATTGCACTATTCCTTTAGAACGGAGTTATTAAATCTTTAACAACGAAACTGTTGTTCTAATAAAATATAACTTAACGTATTTTATTCAAATGCGATGAAAACAACGCTAACCATTGATTAATTTTGAAAAAGAAGTCACAACAAAGAATTCTTCGCAAATTAATAATTTACGCATATTACAATGAAACAATATCGCCTAGCAACATTTCGATTCTAAGAACGATTGATCCGCAAAACTAAGAAATATTCACGAGTCGTTTTTCCACATTTCATTCATAAAAAAAAACAAACAACTTTAGTTTTCATTATATATTTTCCATTGAAAGTCCATTGAAATTTTAAATTTCCGCGTTGACCCTGAATAACAATCAGCTGAATTTTAGTTCGACACGACTTGTAAAAGGTCTGTGTGAAATGGCACTTGGACGCGCTTGGCGTGGGCGAGGTGCCAAACGTTGGCACAATGACCGTCACATTGAGTGTCTGGCTGCACGATTGCAATCTTTGAAAACCTAGAATATTGTACAAATCGAAAGGAAACATCTGTGATTTTTCGTTGAAATTTTAGATTGTATTGTTGGTATGGACAAGTGCGATTGGTAAAACAAGTTTTTATTGAAAATAATCTAGTCATTCAGGAACCACGCAAAATTATTCAATTAATCTTACTATAAAATCATAAATGCGAAAGTTTGTATGTTTGTTACTTAATCACGTCAAAATGGCTGAAAAGATCAGTATAAACGGGTAGATTATGGTATATTTTTAATCCCACGAGAACACGGATTCCCGTTAAACCTGTTAGGTAGTTCGCAGATCCGGATTAGGCATCAGGCCTACTGGGTCCCAAAAGATGTTTCTTACTTAATTACGTCAAAATGGCTGAAGAGATCTAGATAAAATTTGGTCTAGAATAACACATAGGCTATTTTTCTATCTCACGGGAATGCGGGCGAAGCCGATGGCAGAAGCTAGTTTTATACATAGTAATCACATTATATACATAGTAATTTCGATGTTAAAATGGAATAGTAAATAAATCTTCGAATTAGATAAAGCTAATTTCGATTTATATATTTGACTTCAATTATTCCTAGAAATTATGTTTATATTTAATTTTACCAGATTTATCATAAACTGTATAATTACGAGATGGAACGTGATAACGTACGAATGTACGATATCTTTAATTTATAGCGTACTGAACGGGTTTGCCGGGACTTCGCCTTTAAATTACAATGGGAACGGGGTGATTTTTAGTTAGTAATAATCTGACACTCCCTCATTATAACATTGGACTTATAACAGAAATGGTGAAAAGTGGGTGTACAACTGTACATTGGATAGCAGTAGTAATGTGCACCTCTGCCTACCCTTTCGGGGATAAAAAGGCGTGACGTTGTATATGTGTGATTTATTCATGTCTTTCACAATAATGTTTAAATAATATTTTTTGTAGATCACAATTTTACGTACCTAAATAAATATTCTACTTGACGACAGCTCTGATTGGTCGTTTATTTTGAGACTCTGGAGAGTTTTTACGTGTCGTTATTTTACTTCTTTTTATTGTGAATTATTTTGAAAATGTTTTAAACTACATTCATATTTTAGAGGTTTTGTTTAACTTAGCGACAAAAAGTTCTAGTTGTGTGTATTTTTATTAAAATTGAATCCATTTTTTGTTAGTCATAAACCTTTTAGTAGTCATTTGAAGCAGTTGCTGATTCTCTGTAGCTTAAAAAAAACCGCTTTAGAAAAATAAACAGTAAAATAATATATAGGAATAATTACTCCTATTAACGAGCACCAAGCACATTAACTAACAATTTCAACACCTACTACATCAATCATCCGTTGTTTCAACCAGAAATTAAACTTAGCCGTGGATTGCCTGGCTAGTCCGGGGCTCCGGCTCGAAAAACAGGAGTAGGAACGGAGTGATTTTTAGTCAGTAAGAGTCTGATACTCCTTCTCACCTCGCTTAAGGTGGGAAAAGTAATTGGAAGATTTTCCTCTATTTAAAAAAAGCTGTGTAGTATACGAGTGCTACTTGTAAACAATTTTTAAAATTGTACAAATCATTCAATAATGAAATTGAACGTGAAAATGTCGAAATCATACGGTAAATCTGTAAACAGTTAAAAAACAAATCGAAAATCCCTAACAAAAAGTTTTTAACTCTCTCGTTAACGGAATGATATCTCAATTTAATTCCAAACGAACAATTTGTTTGGAAAATTTAATGCTTTTTCAAGCACATTCTGGCAACAATTTGCAATGGAGAGAAGTTTATTGGTTAAAATCGATATTTGTTTAATCTTTGAATGCTACACATCAATTTTTTTATGTTAAAATGCTCCACCTGTTTGATCAGTATTATTTATTAAAATATACGGCTTATTTATGTAAACTTCTCGAATATGCTGGACTAATTTCAAACCATATTGGGACCCATAATTGTCATTTGCATGTGCAGTGACAGGACGCTAGCATCACCACAGATGGGGCCCAGCACGGCTGATGCTGACTCAGACCTGCAGACTACCTAGTAGGTTACTGGGGTTCTGGTTTGAAAAGCAGGAGTAGGAACAGGGTGGTTTTTAGTTTGTTGACACTCTCTCTCGCCTAGCCCAAGGCGGGAGAAGTCATTGGATGATTTTCCTCCCTTAAAAAAAGGCAACTAAAAAAAAACGTACTTTACAGTAGAGGCGTTTAAAGGGAAAAACGTGATAACTTTTACATTAATTAAGATACTTTTTTGAAATTTGGTATGCTTAATAGTTAATTTATTCATAGTAATATCTCATATTTGTATTTCCTTAATTATTTCTATTTTTTGATTTAGCGCAAGTTAGCCGTATATAAACGTAATTCATCAAAAAGATGTTACATCTTATACACGTCTAACTAATGTTAGCGTAGTGTATTATGACGTATGTAGAAACACATTTTAAGCAACTTGGCATAAAAAACGTTTTTACCAAATTTCGAGTTAGCGTAGTATAAATTGCTGGTGTCGATTTATAAGCTTTTATATCTAAGAAAAAGAAACACACAAGTTAGTTGCTAAGCCCAACCTGAAAACTGAATCAGCACGCGCCCTCAATGTCCACATCGGCTAAACCAAACAGAATTGATTGATACAAGGCTGAAATTCCGTCTAAAGACTCACGTCTAGCCTCGCTTCTCACGGCCAAAACTTGTCAAATATTTTCCAACTAGCACTACTTTAAAGCATTTTCTGCTTTAAAGTAGTGCTCCAAAGACCTCACCATTCGGTTCGGTTCGAAGACTTTATAAAGAAACACGTTCAAAACAAACTATTTTCGCCTTCGTTCCCAAGCCGAGCGTAGGTTCCAGCAATTTTTCGTGAGGAATTTTCTAGCAAATGTTTATTCTTGTTTTAAGGTTTTTGTTACTTTTTTTTCTTTTTAGGATACTACAATTTGGTTTTTAGACCGGAGAAATTTTCTTGCTTATAATATATTGTGTAGGTAGGTTTTCTGGTAACCAAATGGCGTTATTTTTTTTTTTTTTAACAATCATGCATAGTTTGATATTATATTTTGTGTATGACAATCTGCAGTATATCTCTTATATAACATGGTACTTATAACAACTGGCGAATAATGGATTATACAACCTTTAATTTTAATTGTCTGCGACTACCTCTTTGGTCGATTGGAAGCAAGCGTGACCGCACAAAGCTCGGGTTCGATCCCGGACACAACTGGGCTTTCATCGGTTTTTTTTAAATTTTCAGTAGTAGCACGGAGTCTGGAATTGTGCCCAGTAATGAATGCACCTCTATTACATGGGACTTATAATACAAATGATAAAAAGTGAGTGTAAATTATACAGTGGCATTAAGTGCCGTAACCTATCCCTTTGGGGATAAAAGGCGTGCCGATATTTTTATATCAATATGAAATTTTAATGTAAACCTTAGTTAAGTTTATATACATTGTATCTAGTATATGATAACTATTTCAGTTTTCCTACGCTCTTATATCCAAGTGTGAATCCTTGCCCGAAGGCTTCGACGCTCTACTTCAGTCTGATTCATATGTCTTGGGATTTACTTGTTTTCTTTACCGTATTTTCGTTCTCATAAATTTTAGACGCTTGCAAAGGATCGGGGTATTCATAAATATTTTACCATTTTATGCTTAAAATAGGTTTGTGTATCTAGTTAACAATTTCTTTTTTATTTATCTTAATCCTTTATCTACTAGATTACTGTTGCTACTTTGTGACACTATTCGAAATTAAGGCGCCTATGTTTTTGGGGATAAAAGACTAAAAGAAGGGAGTGTGGAATTTTAACCCCACTTAAACCAAATTAGCCACCTTCCATACCTATAAGGGGCACCGGGTCCCCTAATAAATCAAATTGTAAATAGTAACCTAATATAGAGAAGTCGTAATCTCCTGGAGGTTTAAGACGCCCGTTTTTCAGAATGCGGGTTCGAAACCTGGTAGGTTTCGAAACGCGAACGGCAAGTAAGAATATAACTTTTTTCGAGATACACGTACTTTCTAAGATTGTTTAGACATCACTAATTAATAGAGAAGGAAAACATCGTGAGGAAACCTGGGCTTATAATTTGTAATTATATAAGTTTGAAATCGTTAAGTCTTTGACTGCCAATAGAAAACTGTTGAAGGCAAATCCTCCGCTAACGTCGGTCACCGGTGACCACCACGGCGTTCAATATGTTAACCTGCATTGAGCAAGCGTGGTGATTAATGCCCAAACCTTCTCCGTGCGAGAAGTGACCTCTGGTCAGCCGTGCCCACTTAATAGCGGCCTATTAATTGGCTGTTGAAGTGATGTGAACCTAATATACTAATAATATATAGATATGATGTACTTACTAAGTACCCTCCTACTATAGATAGGAACATTATGTAACCTCCGCTTCCTTACATAATATTTTCATTACAAAAGAGAATGATTACCTCACCGTAGATATTGAAAGGTCAATAACCTTCAATGATTGATGTTGACACGAAGAAGACGCGGAAAACTTTTTCTTCAGAATGAAGTTTCATTGATAAATCTTTTTTTAGATCCGAGTAATCATATTCTTTGTCATCTAACTGTGATTAATTTAATTTATGCCATTAATAATAATCCTGGAACATTTAAAGATTTAAGTCTTATTTCAAGTAGATATAAATTAGTCGTCACGCCTCTTATTCTCGAAGGGTAGGCAGAGGTGCACATTATGGCACGTAATGCCACTTTACAATGTACACTCACTTTCCACAATTTATGTTATAAGTCCCATGTAATAGGTGGTAACGCGTAATTATCATAATACATTACCAGAGTCCGTGCTACTACTAAGAAATTTTCGAAACACCCAAAAACCCAGTAATAGTTTGCCCGACCCGGAAATCGAACCTGAAACAATGTAACGTTTACCTATTTATATAAATCCCGATATCGCCAAAGGTTGTGAAACAATTCCTGAATAATATTTTATTCCATTTTTTATAAGCGATTGCTTTTTATTTTAACTGTCAACTAATCGAATTACGTTTTATATCTGAAATGGTAGATACAAAATCTAGATTTCAGTAATTGGTTTTTTGTTCGTCATTAGTTAAATATTTAAATAGTTATCTGTTAAAATTTTGTTAAGATAATGTTTTTTAAGCTTGCCTAAACGCCTTTGAAATGTTCCACACGATACTAAATGATTGACAGGTTTTCGACGCTAAAGTGTAGAATTATTAATGGCCTTTTTAGATTCAGATGACATTTACTTTACACATTTGAATTTAGAATTGAAAATGTAAGTCACTAGTGGAATTAATTGAATGTTTTCTTTCAAATCTTTACAAATTATGTTTTTTTTTTAATATCCAACTTTTTCTTCATCATGGAAACATTTTTAATAGCAAATACTCAATATTTTTAGATTATTACTCTCCTTAGTGTTCATTTTGATGGATTTGTGGTATTGTCGTGACTACCACTAGACTACGCAACCAAGGTTTACGATCTACGAACAACGCGGATAACATTACAAGCTAAGTAAAAAGCTGTGTAAGTCAATTTCATATAAAATCACGCCAACAATATAAAAGAAAAAATCAAATATTCAATAAATACAATGTAAAACACATATAAGGTATTCTAAATATACCTGCCACGGCTTTAATGGGAGGTAGTGTTGTGATTGATCATTACTATAGTGAAGAAATTTCGTACTCCGGACCAGAGAATTTAATTTGACAACATAAAGAAGTTAAATATACATTTACTCTAATCTGCATAAAGTGTTTCACAAATATGCACAATGCGTCGCTTCGTCAGAGACAGTGAAAGAGATAGCTCTTTCATAACAAACTTATACGTAGATTTTTTTATGAAAAAAAATACCAATTATTATCAATAATTTATATTTAAATACTACACTACCTCTCATTAAAGCTGTGGCAGATACATTTAGAACCCCTCATATATTACATTGACATCAAACAATGTATTAGGCCGCTACCGTATAAAAAAAGAAAACAAAATACGAAATTAAAATTGACACGAAAAAGGTCTGAAAGTATAAAGGTCCGTAGTCACGGAACTCTTAAAAAGTTACAAACCCTCAGACCGTGAACCCGACCCAGCTTTGACACTTTTTTTTCTCGTCTTTCATGTCAAACACAGAACGTAATTAGTTTTATAATCTGTGGTGACAAGTGTACATTTAAGCCACAATTTCCTCCGACCCACGAAACAAATTGTGTTCACTTAAAAAGTATAAAATCTGAAGGGAAAACATCAACTTTCACATAATTGAGTGATAAAAGTACGTTCCTTCCATTTTTCTCATTTAACGCAACGCCTCTTGGAAATTGAGATGGAAGTTCTCTTCCGTAAAAAGAAACGTATTTGGAAATTCACGACTCGAGAATGGTTATGCTCATTGCGAAAATTTTCTTCGTAACTAGATGCCATTTTGTCGGTTGAACAACAAAAAATGAGCGCGAAATAAAAAGACGGAGTCGGAAGCTACGTTGAACATGCATGAGTCCCTAAAGTTAAAGTGAAGTTTTGTTTTACTTACCCCTTCGGAATGCTTTTATTTACTCGAATAGTTTACTTAATTTTCTATTCGGTACATTTTGTATGTAATAGCGTAACTTAATTTCAAGTGTGGGAGAGCCATGCTTCGGCACGAATGGGCCGGCTCGACTGGAGTGATACTACGGCCTCGCAGAAAACCGACGTGAAACAACGCGTTGTGTTTCGTTGTGTAAGTGTGGTTACCGGAGGCCCATTTACCCCCCTTCCCAATCTCCCTAAACCCCGACTGCCTAACAGCTCATAAATTGCTAACCCCCTAAAGGCCGTCAACGCACTTGTAACGCCTCTGGTGTTTCGGGTGTCCATGGGCGGCGGCGATTACTTATCATCAGGTGATCCGACTGCTGCTTTACTGGCATAAGCCAGTATAGGTATAAACCTACCACCCAAAACATAAATATGAAAGGGTGCCAAGTTCGATAATATTGGAATGCTTCGCCTATAAAAGAAGTGAGATCTAAATAAGTACCAAGTTCCATACACAGACCTCAGTTAAAAATGATATAACAAGTTGGCAAGTTTTCACACACTTTGTTATAAACCTACTAAACGCAATGAGTCAAGTATATAATTTTCTGTTAAAACTTGCCAAGTTATATCATTTTTAACTGAGGTCTGTGTATGGAAGTACTTATTTGATCTCACTTCTTTTATAGGCGAAGCATTCCAATATTATCGAACTTGGCATTTATGTTTTGGGTGGGATTTCATTTATTTTTGTAAGGTTTATTTTCTTTTTTCTTATTTTACTTTACTTTGACTAAATACAAACCTTCGTAACGAATTTTAGGTCGGTACGACCATTGGAAGATATAGATATTTTTTTTGTTTTAGTTCCTTAGGGGTATGAATTTACACCTTCATTATTTTTAAAACCGACTCACACTTGGCCATTTTCAGATTTTTTCCTTTACCTTGACCTAAAGACCTACCTCCATGCCAAATTTCAAGTCAATACGACCATTGGAAGTGGTCTAGGTTTTTGATGAGTGAGTGAGTGAGTGAGTCAGTCAGTCAGTGAGTGTATAGTAAAAATAGCGATTTTCTGACGTCAATATCTCAAGACCTACAATAGGTACATTAATGAAATTTTGTATTTTAGATAAGTAAGTAGATCTCGATAGATACTAGAAATTTCATATGCGTAGATAAAATAGAAATAGATCGTTTGCAAATAGCTCACAAATTTCGCATGTCCCAGTGACAAATTCCACCAATAAAACTAACCTCCAAAAATTGGATCGCCAAGCATTCGAATAAACCACAAATCGAGAACCAAATGCATCAATGTTTCACGCCACTCGATACAAATCGATTGCAAATCACTCGATTCCCACAAGGATTGAACTTTTATGGTGTCGTTCCGATGTTGATCTTCTATTGTTGGCGTAGATTACTCCCTGGCGTCCCAAACGGCGCCAACTTATATAATGAAGGCGGAGGAATAATGGAAAGTGACTTTTTATAAAAAGAATTGCTCTATTATGTATCGTATAAATCACTATAGAATGGTGGACGAATGTTTCCTCACAATGTAATATACTGTGTTCTCGTATATTGTTAAAGTACGTCCTGTTTTCCTTTTACGATACTTTTCGTAGTAGGTTTCTGATAGACGATAAAGGTAACTACTCGTACGTATTTTTATTGATACTTCGATTGCGATATAATCCGTTTTAGTACACGTAATCCGGTATTTTTTATGTATGTCAATAGGCTCACCTTTTTATTATTATTTTTTTTTCGAGCTGCGCGAAATCATCCAACGGCTTCTCCCATCTTGGGCAAGGCGAGAGGGCATGTCAGACTCTTACTGACTAATAACCACCCTGTTCCTACTCCTGCTTTTCGAGCTTGAGTCCCGGTACCCGCTAAGTAGTCTGCAGCTCAGAGATAGGCTCGTCTTGTATTAGAATTTTGATGAGTAACGTGTAGGTAGTCAGCAAAAATAAGGTACCTTTAAATTCGTGTTTAGAGATTACTTAAAGTCAAACATTTTTGCCAATTACACATATAACATCAAAAACAAAATAAAGTTATGTACTGTATCAACCTATTTCTATTCCTAGACTTAAAATTATACGTTAAGATTCTTCACTAATAAGTACCTACATAGCTACACGTCAGCCAAATTACACATAAAATATTTTATGCTACACACGTTAAAAGGTGCTTTAGTATACACGGTGTATCAAAAAGGGGGTATACATTGTCAAGTGCACGGTTTCTAGATAACATAACAAACGATACGGGAAGGGATTTTTAAACTCATGTTTTCATTGAACGTAGTTTTGATTTTTTCCAATATTTTTTTTTTATTTTTCATACGAATCAAAATTAGGTAGATAGGCTAGTACCTATCGCGGCGATCAGAATTACAGAAGAAATGTTTCGTAATTAGCGAAGGACCCCTTTAGTGTTGTGATACGTTTGTATGATTTATAAAATCAAGAATCATGCAACACCAAGTATTTAGTACTAATTTTTTTTAAACGTATTTTAAGCTGAAGCTTTGTTTACAGATTCTATTCAACCTGTATTCTTCAGTGCTTCTTAATGTATACAACGTGTAACAAAAAGGGGGTATACACATCAAGTGCACGGTTTCTAGATAACATAACAAACTATACGAGAAGGGTTTTTTAAACTCATGTTTGCATGGAACGAAGTTATGAATTTTTCCAATACATAAGATACATGAAATCCTACATTTGGAAATGAAATCATTACATCACTTGCAAGAAATCAGCTGATCGGTGTCAGTGCAAGTGCACTCAATGTACTTAAATAAAATCAAAACCCTTACTCCTGGTATTTCTTCGAATAAATGAAAAAAGGGTTCCGGATATTTATTTTTCGTAACTTTTTTTTCTTCTTAAATATTGTTTTAAGAAGAAAGGTTTTCATAAAAAACAAAGAATATGTTTGTAGACAAACTAAGTCAAAACCTGTTTTTCTCATTAAGACTAAACTAACTGCTGAGCTTTTCGTGAACTTCTGTCAATCTCTGTCTCCTATCTCTCTGTTGTGGGTACCTACTCTTACCTACCTTACCTAGTCTTAATGAGAAAAACTTGCAAAAGTACCAGGAACCCATATGTAACGAGAATTGTTATTACATACATTGAAGACGTTACGAAAAAGGGTTTCATATCATAATATTGTGTTCAACTGAACCCTAAATATCAATTCTATGCAAGTTATGTGTGTCCTAGTACAAAAAACTCCCAGTGGGTTCCGTTCTTGAATAATTTTTTAATGTACGTTTTTACTTGGAGGCGTTTAGAGAGATTGACAGAATTTAAAAAAAAACTCAGCAAATTAGCTGTCTTAATGAGAAAAACATGCAAAAGTACCAGGAACCCATAAGAAACGAGAATTGTTATTACAATAATTGAAGACGCTACGAAAAAGGATTTCATATCGTAATATTTGAACCCTAAACATCAATTCTAAGCAAATTATGTGTCTCCTAGTACAAATAAACTCACAGGGGGTTCCGTTCTTCATTTTAATTAAATTACCGACAGAATTTACAGATAGATAGACAAAATTTCACGAAAAACTCAGCAGCTTAGTTTAGTTAACATGCAAAAGTACTAGGAATCCATAAAAATCGAGAATTGTCATTACATAAATTGGAAAACGGTTGCGCACTCACAGATCCCTAATTTCATATTAAATAGGATAAAATCTTGTTTCCCAGTCGCACACGTTGCTTGAGTGTATTATGTGAGAGAGATGGAAATGTTGTCATCGTCTGTTGGCTACTCTCTTTGGATGTCTCTCTCTCTCTCTCTCTCTGTACATAGGAATTGTCATTGAGGATGGGGGACTCCCTCCGAAAGAAACCGATTTAAAGAAAATACGATTTATCGTTCTTGGTTCGATGTATTTCATAATAGTTAAAAGGACACTGTAAAAATCAAATATTATTTGTAACTACATTAGTTACTTGTAAACTAAGGCTAAGTTGTTAACTTTTTCAGAGCTAATAAGAGCCTGTAGTCAAATTCGACATTTATTTCTAAAATACGTATTTGATTAAATTAATAGATAAAACACACATGTTGTATTTTAATTGGCTACTATTCAATGCATTTTTTTACAGTGGAATACATAGAAATATCATTCCTAATCTAATTTACATTACCGATTCAATAATAATGTGAACCGATTTAAAATAGGTATCAACCTTTTTGGTTCGCGGGAAGAAGATCTCAGATCGCCAGCCCTAGTTGTCAGTGTTGACATAATATTGTCATCATGAACGTTTCAGTCATCTCAGTATTTCGGAAAAATATTAGAATTTTAGTTTTACGAAAAAATATTATCAATTTCTTTAATGTGGAGTTGAATTATCTTTCGTTGGTATAGTAACAGTGTTTGTAAGAGAGAAGATTTAACGTAGCATTCAGAAGGTGTTTGATATTGTTGTGATTGTGATTGAGATTTGTTTTACAAGCAAGCAAAAGTGTGTTGTGTATTCACTATCACGGTAGTCACATCGAACCACATCTTTAAAAATGTAAGTTAAATAAATTTTTCATTTTAATGTTTAGGCAAATTTTAGCATACAGGTACTAGGCAAACAAAGCGTCTAATGTACCTACGCACGCACCGTCGCCGCGCGAATCAAAATTAGGTAGATAGGTACTAGGCGATCAGATTTACAGAAGAAATGTCTCGACCCCTGTAGTGTTGTGACACGTTTGTATGATTTTAAAATCAAGAATCATACGACATCAAGAATTTGGTACCATTTTTTTTAACGAATTTTAGGATGAAACTTTGTGTAGAGATTCTATTAAACCTGTATTCTTCAGTGCTTCTTGATGTATATGGGTATTTTGTTACACGCTATATATTTTGTCACATCGTTAAGACATTTGTCGGTTTTATTGGAAAGATACCGACCAATGTCGAGTGGGCGAAATTAACCTTTAACTTTTACACCCCTAGTGGGTGTTAATAGGACATGCTTTTTTAACACAATCTCGCAGTAAATACTACCTACGCTAGTATCGAGTTTCCATTAAGTTTTTCAGCTTTACTTCTTTTGTTTGCATTTGTAATAATATTAAATGTTTTAATCATATTACAGTACTGATACAATTAATTTGCGTTTATAAGATACTAACGCCCGAATGCTGAAGTGTTATCTCTGTCTTTTATACATAATTTGTAGTGACAGGACTATAGAGCGTCTTATAATCGAATGGCGTTTGAGTATTTGAATATTAGGAAGTCAGCCTTGTTAATCTTCTGATGGTTTCCGAAATTGAGATCCAGGATGTTGAATTAGAATTCAAAAGTATTTTAATTAATTTCATATTTCAGGACAGCATATAGGTTAGGGTGTCCCAAAAAAATAAAAGTCGGTATTTTTGAACGCATACCCTCTAATTATTTTCGAATAGTGTCTACATACACGTAAATAAAATTTCATACACCTAGAAGCATGGTAACCCGTGCCGACTTGCCTTGATACATGTCAGTACTTGCAAATTTTGACGCGTCGGAGTTATCGTATCGGAGTGCTAGTTATTACTTGTTTGATTTATTAGGGAACATATTGTTTTCGTTTAGTCAAGATGTCAGGGGTATTACGCAGTTCTAAAAAGTGCATATTTTTCATAGGTGATGTAAAACATCAAATTACCGGTTCGAAATTGCCCTCCAATTGCCAAGTATTGGCAGTTTTGTTTTACAAACATTCGCGAAGACAATATAATCAATGAAAGTCCAAACCTAACTATTCGTGAGTGCATTATTTATTGGGAAAAAGCCCGTATATCAACTAAAGCATTACCCAACTGTATTAAAAAGCTAGTAACCTTATACCAAGCTTGGAGAGATCTACAAAAAAATGCGAACAAAACCCAAGACTTATTTAAACGGCCTCCTCAAGTTTATTTCTAATTTGGACAATTTATTCGACATTGCATATCAGATTCGACGCTCAATAAAGATAGATGAAGATAGGATCTTCTTGCAGAGACAGAAAGAGTCTGGCAAGCCTGGTCACTTAGCTGGAGTGGACAAAAACCGGAGCCTTGGTAAACTCGCTAGGTAGGCCGCAGCTCCGGATCAGGTATCAGCCCTACTGGGCCCATCTATAGTGGTCTGATGGCTCTTTGTACCGCACGGGTCTGGTTCTGATTAGGCGACGAGCTACCTTTTGCTCGCCGTCCGCAGACCCGCACTTACGGTGGCCAGAGATCGTTGCGCGATCCCTGACGCCCGGAGTGCCTCTCGTGACGGCTGGATCTTGAGAAGGTTCGTTTCCTTACGGTTCCCGCTTCTTCCTTAGCTAGCATGACTGCTTCGCAGAAGGAGGAGATCGCATCCCAGTCTCCCTCGCTCCGCACCATGGATTGAACCAATGTCGGCCGCGAGAGGTCGCCGTCGCTGAGCACATCCCTGAGGACACAGCGGTGCTCAGCGCACACAGGGCATACGGCCACCTGTACCCCAATTTGTTCCAACGTGTTCTTCAGGCGGTCACTAATGAGGCACTTGGACTCAACATTGACGATTATTCCATATGTAACTCCTCCAAAAGCAAGGCCTTGTTCGATCATTTTAAAATTGATGACAGTTTCCTACACTATGTCCTATTCATAGTCAAAGAATGCTATTTTTCTACAAGTAAAGGCACAAATGTTAATACTGAAGCCGTTAATGATACAGCCAATGAGGGAGCAGTGAAATTAATGCAAGATTTCCACGAAAAAAATCACACTTGAAAAGGAACAAAAACAGTTGTTACTACATTGCGCACAGGAACACAGACTGAAATATCCTGACTGTAGAATAATGCCATTACAGAGGAAATTTTATATATAATATTATTTTAATAATAAATAAATATTTACAATCATAAAAAATATTAATTTATAACATTAAAGCTAACTTAAAGTGATTTTCCTTCCAATCTCCATACAATTTTTTTCTTGAAACTTTGACATCAAGTCGGCACGGGTTCCCGTTATCCGATACCAATGATATTTTTTATTTTATTTATTATGGTCAAATAGAAAAAATATAGAGGGTATGCGTACTTAAAATCGAAAAATTTTTTTTCGCCCTACTTGGCTGGGACACCCTAATATAGATATTATATGGTTAATTTACCCATTTGAAAGAATAGCGCTCCAAAACAGTTCTACTTTAATAATAATCAATCACAATAATTTTATTTTCGTCACGCGATACAAAACGACGATAAAAATCAGAACCATCAGTTTAGTTGCCATCACGCGACAATATTTTAAGCAATCTCACAAAATTTTAATGGGTACGACAATTAATTTGTACAATATTTTATCAGCATTTTGGGTCAAAAATAATAAATTTATGGTCCGATATCTGTCGATTCAGGGACCAGTAGTCACGGTTGAAGTGTCAAGATGTCACGAGGCTGTAACACGCTGTATTAATCGTATAAACTGTATTGCTGTATCATTTAAACTGAACAGCTAAGCGAACGGTGACACTTATTGCAAAGAGTTGTAATTGATGCTCTGATAATAGACAGTAGTAGACAGTAACTGGTTGATAAATTTTCATTATTATGTACTGAAAAGTGATTTTCTAGATTTCTAGTAATTTATGAAAAGTTTGTTGGTGTACTCTTTTATGGAATGTTGTTGTTGGTGTATTTTAATTAATCATGGTGTATTTATAACCACCGATTGTTAGAATGTAATCACAAGTATTGTAATCACAACTACAGAGAGTAGGTTCTCTCGCCTCGCCCAAGGCGAGAGAAGTCATTGGATGATTTTGCCCCTCAAAAAAAAAGTCCCTATTTAAAAAAAAATACGTTTCAATTTTATCGACCTCCACTCTAAACGTGGCTCCTCCAGATTTTAATCATCGACCTACATAACTTCATTTATACCGTATTAATCACGCATATGTGATTTTTTAAGCTCATTACGGTCTTCCCAGTCTGAGAACATCGTTACCTATTTCACACGTAATTAAATTATAGCAGTCGTCATTCATTCATCATTCAACATCACTAAACTATAGATATTTAGATAAGTACTACATATAAAAGATGTTTCATAATCTCGCCACCAAATTGAATTTATTTTCCTTTCTTTTTAACAGGCTTCAAAAAAGGGAGTGCACGATTATCTCGCGTTTGACTGAACCGATTTAGATGCGGTTTTCAGCATAGTATTTTTCAAACTTTTTTTTAGAGGCGGTGAAGAAAATTTAAGCCTATCCCCTATTTTTGCAAAGATTTTTTTTATAGTAGCTATCGTCGGCCATACTAAATTAATTGACCTAGTATAAGCTTTTCTCAGCAATTTGTGAATATCTATATTAACTTTTTTTTCTCTTGTTCCAGATAATATGCACAATGGAAGACTACAACGTGACCTACGAATCATTGGACGACATGTTGAATCAGTCGGAAAGTTACTACCAACCTTACTATGAGAGGCCGGAGACGTACATAGTACCGTTAATATTCGCACTCATATTCGTCATAGGGGTGGTCGGCAATGGGACTCTAGTAGCCGTATTCGTCCGACATAAAGCGATGAGGAATGTTCCTAATACGTGAGTATTACTATTTCGCTTTTTATTCTAGTACATTAGGTTTTTCGAGTACATTCTGTGTGTATTTGTATACGGTATATATTTTTAGGATTACATATCTTATATCGTCACGCCTTTTATCCCCGCAGGGGTAGTCAGAGGTGCACATTATGGCACTATACAATACACACCTACTTTTCAAAGCTTATAATATAAGTCCCATGTATTAGGAGTTGAACCTATTACCATATACCAGGCACAAAAAACCAACGTTTAGTATCACTTACGTTGTGTTTCGTTGTGTGAGAGATTACCGGAGTTTCAATTACCCGCCTTCCCGATCCCCGATTCCCAACAACTCTCAAATTCCTATCCCCCAAAAGGCCGGCAACGCACTTATAATACCTCTGGTGTTGCCGGTGTCCAGTGTCGGCGGCGATTGCTTACTATTTGGTGATCCGTCTGCTCGTTTACGGCTGATACGATAAAAAAATACTTTTTTATTCAACGGTTGAAATCTCTTATCCTTTTACGTATAACTCTTGCAATAAGTCTTAAGTATACCCACACTAAGAGTTATGAACTCTAAAAGTTTTAATCTCTCTTACATCATGCATAATGCAAGACTATTTATTATATTATAAACCTCGTTTTAGCGCAAGCAACACAGTCTTCTGCTTACAAAGTTAAGTTATTTAATAAAATACAAAAATGTAGTTAATATTAAGACAATTTCTTGCCTTAAATTCTGAAAGAATGTATTAATATAAATTTATAGAGTTACAAGAACAAATACCTGGATGATATTAAATTATCTATGGAAATATAGCTTTGAAGATTATATTACATTTTTGTCTCATACTTACCTTAAGTGATGTGGTTAGTTTCTTCACTACGCTGCCCTATATAGTATTATGTTAACATACATAACGTATATCAAGTATAACTACTAATAGCGAAATGATAATAAAACAATATTTGAATACAGCGTCGCATTTATTGGTTAGGAAAACTAAACATGTATACAAAATTTCAGCACAATTGGTTGAAGATACCTGTTTCGGAAAAGTTGCAAGATTCCATTTCATACACATATATGCCTACTATACATTTTTTCAAAGGATGAAGATCATCTAATGTCCCGCCTTGGGCGAGGCGAGAGGGCGAGAGGCGTCAGACTCTTACGGACTAAAAACCATCCCGTTCCTACTCCTGCTTTAAGCTGGAGCCCCGGTAAACCCGCCAGGTAGTCCGCAGCTCTGGATCAGGCATCAGCCTTACTTACTATACATTGCAAGTTAAATGTAAGCTTGTAAAAAGAACTGATCACTAAAAGGATTTAAAAATAATTATCATAGAACATCAAAACATTATTTATCATTGTTGTTAAGCGATGCCTAAAAGACAACATGTGTTTATACACGGTGTAACAAAAAGGGGGTATACATATCAAGTGCACGGTTTCTAGATAACATAACAAACGATACGGGAAGGATTTTTTAAACTCATGTTTTCATGGAACGAAGTTATGAATTTTTCCAATATTTTTATTTTTTATGCGTATTAAAATTAGGTACATAGGTAATAGGCGATCAGATTTACACAAGAAATGTTTCGTAATTAGCGAGTGACCCCTGTAGTGTTGTGACACGTTTGTATGATTTATAAAATCAAGAACCATGCGACACCAAGTATTTGGTACCAATTTTTTTTTAACGTATTTTAAGCTGAAACTTTGTGTAGAGATTATATTTAACCTGTATTCTTCAGTGCTTCTTGATGTATATGGGTATTTTGTTACACGCTGTATAGGTATGTTAGTAGTAAATATTTTATAATAGTAATTACATACTATCCTTCGTTACCCAATAATGATGGGGTACTGTACCTTCACATAATATTAGACTTGTGTAAAAAAACATGGTGGGTTCAAACCAGGTCAGCGTCGGTATTGTATTGAAAAAATATATCGACGGTTGAAAAGCTAATTGATCTAAGCGACATTTTTGCGGTATTGAGTTAAATACGTATTCGGAATCAGTGATTTTTCTCTATCGAATGGTGTTTATTAAGCCTTTCAACCGTCGATGTTATAAATATGAAACATTTTTCACATATTTATCAACCAAATCACCAAGATATTGGGCTGTACCCTTAGTACGAGTTTCCTTTATATTGACCGAAAACGAAACAAGAGCGCGTTCGGCGCTCTGATTGGCTGGCTCGAATGAATCAACCAATCAGTATCAGTATAACGAGATCGAATCGAAAAAGCGTTCGGCGCCTATCAAACATAGGTACTCATATTAAACTGTAATCAGTTAGTTCTTTTTAATAAATAAACTTTGAATAATATAATCTTCCAAATCTTAATTTTAATCTCTTTGAACACTTGAATTTATTGACTACATGATAGTAATATTTTAAAGGGAATTTAATTGGATTCTTACGTCAATTTCGTAGAAAAGATAGGGCGATCATTAATTACGAAGATTTACTTACTTGGAAACTTTGCTTTACCTATCACTAGAAGCTATTCAAGTTCAGTTACGTTCAATTACAGTAAGATTTTCAAGGAGAAATTAATATATTTTTTGAGTGTGAAAAATCATCCAATGACTTCTCCCGCCCTGGGCGAGGCGAGAGGGAGTGTCCGACTCTTACTGACTAAAAAGCACCCCGTTCCTACTCCTGCTTGTCGAGCCGAAGCGCCGGTAAACCCGCTAAGTAGTCCGCAGCTCCGGATCAGGCATCAGCCCCACTAGGCCCCATCTGTGGTGGTCTGATGGCTCTTTCAGGCGCGCGCAGAACGCGACGCGCCCTCCGCACAGGTCAGGTTCTGGTCAGCCGGCGAGCTACCCTTGCTCGCCGTCCTCAGACCCGCACTTACGGTGGCCGGAGATCGTCGCGAGATCGCCGACTCCCGGAGTGTCTCTCGCGACGGCTGGGGACTGCAAACCGATGGGATTGTCTGCTTCTTTAATTAAACAAATCTTTCAATGGTGATCATGCCTGGTGGGCTTCCTGCCCAACTGTTGTTCGTTGGGATTCTCCATACATGTTTATTCGTATATCGTTTATTATAAATTTCACATGTGCGATGTAAGAATGTATGTGCGACTTCTGTCATATGTCACTCGTCATGTGTCGCCGCAATTCTAATTTCTAAAATTAGTAATTAAATTTCAAGACACATTTTACAAAATTGTTTAATTAGGTCCCACATTTAAAGCAGTGTGTTTCGGACATCAAAACACTCACAGATCAAGTGAGTGGAATCACTTATTCACTCACTTGATCTGTAAAGACCAGCCCATTGTTTAAGTCAGACGACCGGGTGTGTAACAAGATACTTGACATTAATTGAAGTCATCCTTGTTAAGGGAATATGACCCTTATGGCCCTGGATAAAACATTACACTCAAGATTTATTATCCTTTAATGCGATATGTCTAGGATTTTTTTATTACCTTTGTAGCCTAAAAGAAATAGGGATTATTTTCGAAATTTAAATTGTTTGTTAACAATAAGAGTATCATACATGTTATATTGTGTTTTTCGGATTACTCACGTAACTATTTGAAGAGGAACCTGACTAGTTTCAAGCCATACTAGAGGCTCATACGTATGAGCACCATTAAGCGATACACGACGCAGTGACTTTCACGCTGCTACATATAAGATATCAGATTTGAGAAGAAATTGAGATATTTCACGTTCTACAGTTGATCAAGATGGCTTATGGGCCGTCCGGTAGTAAACAATCACCATAGCCTATTTGGACTTGCAATACCAGACCTAAACGAACTAGTAAAATGAACCCATAAACATGATCAATTAGAATATAAACCAAGAAGTCAAAGTTAAAAAAGTAGACAGGATTTTATTCTCACATTTTCTAACTTCATTCACCTACTCAAAATCTCACTTCTTAAATCAGAACTCTACCCTAGTTCCTTAAATATAAAGTTGGTTTTACTACAAAGCGCTAGCTTCTCATGAGTGAGTGAGTACAAAATTACAGACACTTGAGCCGTTTAGTGATTATCTTTGGAGCACGTATTGGCAAACCATTAGACCGTTTTCACACGCCCTGAGATATGGAGAAGTGTTTGAGTAAGTGTGAAAGTTTCACTGGTTATATCTAGACGTAATTTTACTTTGGTGCCTATATTTAGTCTAGACACCGTCTTACGTATTTCAGCCGCAAAGTTTCGTGACGTACAATTAAATTCAATCAAAATTATCTCTTCTTTTTTTTACTTTTAATGGGTCGACGTTTGGCCGTTATCTCACCTGATGGTAAGTGATGATGCGGCCTACGGTGGAGCACGTCTGCCCATAAGCAACCTATTCACTCGGGCCTTGAAGACACCCAGGTTATACCCATCAGGAAACACAGACTCCGGCAAGGAGTTCCACTCCCTAGCAGTTCGCACAAGGAAACTTGAAGCGAAGCGCTTCGTGCGAGTGGGTGGTATATCTTCCCCTACATATAAGTTTCAAAGTTTAAACGGTAAAAATCCTAGTTGAAACTTTGTATAAAGACATAATCACATCGTGTATCTGAAAATACTTGTACGAATATTTAGTATGATAAAGTCAGACAAAATGGCTACACATTTGACAGAGACAGCAACGGTTTCTTAGCCCCTCCCTTGAAGAAGGTACCTCCAGAAATAGTGACGTAGAGGTCGTTGCGAGCGTCTACTGGCATTATGACTTCGAAAAATCCCATTTTGCGTTGTCCGTCAATTAGTTACGTTAGTAATAAACCTATAAACCTTTTAAATTAAAATGTAATGAAATCCTATCTACCTTTACGGACTCGTGTCCGTGGAAAACCAACTATACGAATAAAAAAAAACCTTCTATCTTTTGTACTTAATTCTATAAACAGGGTAAGGAGAGTGATAGACAGTTACTACAGGTATTATCTATAATATAGAAAATAATCGTTAAATGTCTTGTTAAGCGCATATCTTAATCTATCTTAATATACATACGCAAAATTTCCAAGCAGAAACAAAGTAAGCAGAGTACGTTAGTATAATGATAATAAAAAGTATTTCGAGGTTTGAAATAACTTATACCAAGCTCTCGATCAACAAAGCCATATTATTTGTAGTCTTTTAGCTTAAATACTTACATTCTATTTACTAAAATGAGGAACTTAAACTCCTTTTTTTAATTCCAGGTACATCCTCTCACTAGCCTTGGCAGATCTTCTGGTAATCATCACGTGTGTGCCCTTCACCTCAATAGTGTACACTGTGGAGTCATGGCCTTGGGGGGCGACAGTCTGCCGCGTGTCAGAAGCTGCGAAAGATGTCAGCATTGGAGTGTCAGTGTTCACCCTGACAGCTTTGTCAGCTGACAGATATTTCGCCATCGTTGATCCGTTGAGGAAACTGCATGCTACAGGTCAGTTTTATATGATAACGTTTATTTTGAAATTCACTTTAGTGAGTTGTTTTGTTGCAGTAAAATGGTCATTAAAGTTTGAGACGGATTGAATGACAAACATTTTCATTCAGGTTTTTTTCTGATCTAATATCTAGTTAAAATCAAGACAGTGAAACACAATAGTGATATAAACTTTCTTCACTACGTGTATAAAACACAAATGCAATTATGACGCAAAAATAGCATTACTTGGCTACTGATAAAATTACCCTGTTTAATGAAGAATAACTCTGAACGGACTACGATTTCGAACTTGGCGCTATAATAACTTTTATTCGGTTCAAAATTATCCAATTGTGATGTAACTCAGATGTCATGGCTATTGGAAATGGGACCAGACTTCATAGAAACTCTGGCTTTGACGTAAAAATCTAACAAAAAAGCTCTAAGAACTATCTTTAAATACAAGAGCCTGGAAAACTTGAAAAGCGTAGCTAATAATATTATTTATTTAATACAGGTTAAAACAAAAAAAAATCGATCTTATACGCCACTACACGTCTTTGTGGACACTTCTAGGAACGACGTTGTTTTTATAGAGCTACGTTCGTTGGTCCATCCACGAACTTCGTTTTACACGTTCCGGATAGCCGGCAGCGGTTTCGATAAACCGGAAAATGTAGAAGCTTTTCCTCGTACCTTTGCCGTACCGGCACCGTGCACGGTAATCTGTACGTGTGAAAACAGGCTTACTCTAGTGGTCGATGGCAAAATATCTACAGATTTCATTTTCTATTCCACAAAGGGATTTTACAATCCAATACGTAGAATATTGTGGAATAGTTTTTTTTTCTAACAGCTGCAATTGTATTTTGTTCAGTCTTTTTGTATATTGACTCTTTGATTCTACAGGAATTCCGATTCTAAATAAAATTTCGTTTAATTTATGGTATGGACATATTTTTTTTTTTCGAACACGACAAAATATTCATAGTTGGAAAGCTTGTTCGAATATTGGTTGGCACACATTTAATAGAAACTTGCAGTAGCTGTATAAACTTGCAGTAACAGTATAAACTTGCAGTAACAGTATAAACCTGCAGTAGCAGTATAAACCTGCAGTAGCAGTATAAACCTGCAGTAGCAGTATAAACCTGCAGTAGCAGTATAAACCTGCAGTAGTAGTAGAAACCTGCAGTAGCAGTAGAAACCTGCAGCAGCAGTATAAACCTGCAGTAGCAGTATAAACCTGCAGTAGCAGTATAAACCTGCAGTAGCAGTATAAACCTGCAGTAGCAGTATAAACCTGCAGTAGCAGTATAAACCTGCAGTAGCAGTATAAACCTGCAGTAGCAGTATAAACCTGCAGTAGCAGTATAAACCTGCAGTAGTAGTAGAAACCTGCAGTAGCAGTAGAAACCTGCAGCAGCTCTGTCATAAATCTGAACCATTTAAACTTCAACCTGTACAGCTCAGATATTATAGAAAATCTTGCGAAGGAGAAGTTAGCCTAGACTTCTTCACGGACTGTTGCCGATTATGTGACTAGAACGTGAATCTGATAGAAACCATTATTATGACTTAATTTTTAACCAGATACAATTCTCATGCACATAGCTTCTTAATCTGCTCCTTATTACAAAGTCAAACAAATTATTCATGGCAGCTAACAATATACGTATAAAATGAAAATGGAGTTTATATTCTTCCGTTAAACTTTGTTATAATATGTTCGTTTTAACGCGTAATGAGATTGAAATGTACTCAAATGAGGAAACTTTGTGAATAAACTCTTTAAACTATGTAACAAGAGTGTATTTGAGAGAGACATATTATAATGTTAGAACCGTAATATAATTCTCTATTATTTTACTAAAGGCTCTATTATTTAATAGAACGTAACCCATTTTACACAAATTACTAAATATAACAACTGGTCGTATATTGGCCTTGTGAACAACTTTGGTCCCATTTTGCGACCACTTTGTGAACATTAATTCTTTAATTTAGTAAAATAATAGAGAATTATATTACGGTACTAAGATTATATTATTCTCTCAAATACACACTTGGTACCTTTTTGACGTTACCACTTAAAGAATTAATGTTCACAGAGTGGTCGCAAAACGGTACCAAAGTTATTCACAAAGCCAATTTGCGACCAGTAGTTATATTTAGTCATTTAAGTAAAGGAGGTTACGCTCTATTTTATTTGGTTTATGTAAAATAATTCTATCTAAACTTACACGGATGAAGTTGGAGGCAGAACCACTTTTTAATGAATTTTAAGTAGTTTATTACTTCTACTTTCATGTACGTAACTATTAAATAGCAATTAAGAGAAAAACTAGTCTTCTTATGTTAAAAAAAAAACCTTTAATTAAGCAATCTCGTTAAACTTGCGAGATCTCATCCATTTTACAAACGAGATTAATTTCGCTAAAAATGGACGAGATCGAAATTTGGGGGTTTAAACAAATCACATTTCTTATATTAGTAAACAACGTTATCCAACGAGAGTAAATAGGTAACTTCGGAACTATATAGTTAATCTGTAGGGTATACCTACTCCGATAGTTACTCAATAAGAGGCTGGGAAAGTACACTCCAATAGCTATGATTGATTGAACAACTTCCAACTTATGATTGATACCTTTTATTCTATATCTATCGAAATGAACATGGGTTTTCGGAAATGTGAAGATATAACTGTTTCCATGGGTCTTATAACCATGTTGGGAAAATCTATTTTTGCAAGTCCATTACGGTCAATATTTGAATTAAAAGCCTTTCTCCGCATTTCGTTTTTACGTCCATGTTATAAGTTACCTACTAACTAACGTACATTAACGTACGGGTCTGTGGACGGTATAATATCATGTTTCGCGCGCACCTCAAAGAGCCAGACCACCTCTGATGAGGCCCAGTAGACCTGATGCCTGATTCGGAGCTATGGACTACATAACGGGTTTACCAGGGCTTCGGCTTAAAGGAGTAGCAACGGAGTTGTTTTAAGACAGTAAAAGTCTGACACACCCTCTCGCCTCACCCAAGGCTGCACCACGTCATAGCATTAATGAAACAAAAAATAAAAATACAACTGTAAATACTTATGCCGAAAAAAAGTAAAGATTAATTTGTATCTCAACCACGAAAAATACCTCAATAATGAAATAAAAGAAATATTATTATAACACGAAATGATTTGTTACCAACAGCAAATACAATATTTTTTCCATCGTGGTAACAGTAAAAATATCAGTATAATACAAGTCTAATTCAGTCAAATAAATTGGGATAAAAGCTAGAATTGGCATACCTACTATTCTTTTTTTTGTGTAGTCAATAAATTGTAGCTTCGTCGTGATGTGTGACTAGCAAATCCTCACCAAAATCGAGGTACAAAAGGATTTGTGATAGTCGTAAATATCATTGAATTATTTTGCTTAGAATATCTAAACCTTTTTAGGGGTATGACAAAACGAAGTTATATCACAATCGCTATCTTTTGCAGAGGTAACCAGTCGTGTAGATGTTCACCTAACAAAATTTAGGTACTATTCCAATAATTCAGATTTTTGGAATCGATTGTGTAACGCTAAGAGGGAACAGCTTACGCTGAGTTGCGTCATCACTGATGCTCGCGGCTTTGCTGGTGTGGATTACTTTGTGACTAAAAAAAAAACAATTTTGAGCAATGCATGGAATATGAGTTTTGTGACAATATACATTACATTTTCTTCCAATTTTCTAAAATAAAAGTATCCTATGTTACTCCTTAGTACATTAGCTACCTGCCAATGAAGTCCCGTCAAAATTGATCTAGCCTTTTCAGAGATTAGCCGGTACTTACAGACAGATCGATAGACAGACAGACAAAAAATTTAAAACATATTATTTTGGTGTATAATCTAATCTTAATTATATTCATATGCATGTAGTAAAACGCAGTTATTTCCATATTACAAATAGACACTCCAAATTGATTTATTATATATATATTCCTACTATTATACAGAAGCGAAGTGGCTTAATTTCGAAGCGACGACGGAACATAGGCGAACCAGATTATCTTATCAGTGGAAGCGTTGACGCCATAAATACCTTCACATACGGTTGTACGGATCTGCAACCGTCAGCTAATCACGTTACCACACCACTCTAATTGTTTTAGCAGCCAAATCAGTGTGATAGCCTCTGATATATGCAATTTGTGAACCTCTAATGTGTGTGTGGGTGTGTGTTGGTATCTACTATCTACTCTAGTGACGTTATTAGTAATAATCTACTTACTGCCACACTCAGAGATGATTACTTAAACTATTCCTTAGTAACAGTTTTGTATTGAAAACAATAGCTAAGGACTAGGTTAAGTAACCATTAAATGACTCTGAGTACGGCGGTAAGTGAGATAAGTTATGTCTCGTGAAAGGAAAGACAAACAGACACACACATGACATTAACAGCCTAACCTAAGTGACCTAATTACGTAAATGACCACTGCTGACCAAAGGTTTCTTCTCACACGCAGAAGGTTTGTCAATTTAATGTTTCTACTAGCTTCTGCCAGCGGCTTCACTTGCAGTCTCGTAGGCTTAAAAGCCTATGTTTTATTTTACACCACAATCTGCTCTCTTGTTCCAAATTTCATCCCGAAACCTTCAGCCGTTTCGAAGTAAGCCGTTTGTTTTGAGTAACAAACATACACACAAAATCATAGACTTACACACTTACAAACTTTCGCATTTATAATATGTAGGTCATAATAAGATATGAATTTCGTTAAGTTAAGGTTGTAAGTAATTGCAAGACTGTTGCGTAAGAGGAAAACGATTTTTGGTTTAAAATGAGTCTGTCTTTCAAAGTAGGTATATCCACTATGTATACACTCTTATTAAATAGCTATACTTACTGATATAAATATGTGTGATATGATATAATAATGTATGTTGTATTGTAATAAAAATATTACAATACAACATTCATTCTTTTAAGTTTTATTCTAATTAAATCTTATATCAACATTCGTTAAAAATATACTATGAGACACATAAAAATATTCGTAGCAGTTTGCTGCCTACGTAGCCTACAGCCTACGCTGGAATTTCGTAGCAAGTGCTACGGAACATCAGCGCTACGGTATCTAAACCATGTATTGCTACGCTATCTTATCGCTCGCTACAGTCACCATTGCTACGTACATCGACATATCAGTTTTTTTTTTGTAGTTTCACGTTACACAGTATTGTCATTTATTGTATTTGTTTTTATAAAATCGCACCTTATTTTCGTCTATAAAATCGTTCACTATTTTAATCTTTGTTTACAGATAAATTAAATTTTGAAGCATAATTACTCCGTGAGCTTTAAACAATTACAACAATTGATTTAATCTCTTTAAAAGTACATTTCCGATACAATTAAAGCAGCTCAATTTATTTCAACTCGTAACAATCGTTAAATCGATTTCAACTCAAATCGATTACACGTACAACATGTGAAATACAAGGGAGATTAGCATCCCGGCCCTATCAATCCATTTAACTCAACACGATAATCGGCAATAAGCCCCATCAGATGGGAATTTATCATCCATCTACAACTCTACACGATTAATACAATTTCCCCCAAAAATTGGCGAATAAGGAGACGTCTACTATGATTCTGTTGCCCTAGTGAAAAAGGATATACGTTCAATTATGTCGAAAGTGAGTATATTATTTATTTATTTATTTGATTATGTAATGTATGTACGCGTATAAGTTCTGAACGACTGCGCTAAAATGAACTTTTTTTTAAATGTTGAGAAGTTTTGTATAAAAAAATATTATGACCTTGAATTATTTGTAGAAGGAAAAACATGTTCGAAGCGGTATGAAGTTTGCCGGGTTAGCTAGTACATTATAAAAATTAAAAGAGAGAAAGAAATATATACAAATATACCAAAATGATCAGAAAAAATCGTCTCATCATTCAGCTGTTTACTTAAAAAATACACACACACACAACATCACGCCTTTTATCCCCGAAGGGGTAGGCAAAGGTAACATTAAGGCACGTAATGCCGCTATACAATGTACACCCACTTTTCACCATTTGTGTTATAAGTGCCATGTAATAAGAGGTGAGTCATATACTGGGCACAATTCCAGACTCCGTGCTACTATGAGAAATTTTTGAAAATCTGAAAAATGCCCAGTAATACTTTGCCCGACCCAGGAGTCGAACCCGAGACCCCTTGTTCAGCAGTCGCACTTGCGACCACTCGACCAACGAGGCAGTCTTAAAAAATATAACATCACTATGTAACTAACATATAATCAGTAGAATGACACACAAGGTCAAACAATAATTTGAAGCTCTCAATCTTTTTTACGTCATGTATGAAGTTCTAATTTGGACTTAGTTCCTATTTCAATAAGGCCACAGAATTTATGAGGTAAAAATAGGACCCCGTATCCGAGACAGCAGATTTTCTCAAGTAAAACCGTGTGTACTGAACCTTAAATAAATTAGTGGTTCGCTCGTATTTGATAAACTCTTCAGGATAAAATCCTTGCTTTAAGTATTTACTTTGAGTATATTTCGGACGTTGAGAACGGCGATTCTTGCTTGGTTTTCGTTTAAAATTGTTTTGTGGATATATTAATAACCAGCTTTTGCATACGACCTTGTCGCTTCAGCTTTACATGTAAAAGCTGATTATTATTTGGTCCCATGCAATAGCATGACTTCTGGCAGCGTTTGGGTATAAGCCTGAGTTTGAGTTTAAGGTTGGTTAGCACCCAGGAACCCAGGAACCCAGGAAAACCTTTACCCATACCCACGTCGGTTCGGTATCTGAGCTACTATTTTTTTTATTAAATTTACAGACATTAAAATACATTCACACTTCTACGATAAAGAGTTTTTTAAATCATCAGTCTAAACCCTTAACTGCAGATCTGAGAGACATTTAATGATTACTTAAACTATTCCTTAGTAACAAAGTTCAGGAAACAATTGCTAAGGACCCCAGTCCTTTCCAGATTACTTAACCCAATAAGTAATCATTAAACGATTTAGAGTAAGTTGTAAATATCAGAAAACAGAAGAATATTATAGCTGTAAATAAAGCAGTATAGATACTGCTAAGTTATTGAATTTTAAACCTTACCTCCTACACAATTAGTCATCTAATTCTATTTCTAAATACGTATACAATACATAGAGACATTTATCTAAATTACTTGTCATCGTCATATAATTTGTTATAGCATTGTGCAAATATGGCTGACAACGGGGAAGATATCCTTTGATACATTTCTATAGTTCCGAATCATCATCATGAGTAAGTAATATAGTGTGCCAAACTTAAATGGAGGAACATTTATTTCATTAATATTAATTTTTCTATTTATAATGTTTATTGGGGATTAGAATTAAAAAGGTAAAACTGAATTATGAAATACCAGCTTCTGCCGGCGGCTTCGGCTACGATGTATCAAAATCTTTACTGAAAACTAAAAATTTCATAGCCAAGTCAGCGCATATCACAATACCAAATTTCATCAAAATCCATTCAGTGGTTTCAGCGTGGTTAACGGACAAACATCCAAACAAACTTCCATATTTATAATATAAGTGTGAAGTGTAATATAGATGTTATAAGGCTACATTTAATTAAACTACAACGATATGATAGCGAAAGCTCGATTAGTTTCAGGCAGAATCACGAAGTATGTACGCAACATATAGTTTATACATGTACGTGGTCTATATCGCACATTTATTGGTCTATTATGTTAATATCTGACGGAACATGCGTTGCGTATTATCGGTCGCGTAACACCAGAACAGACAAATGTATAGAAAAACAGTTGACCGTTCACACTCAACCGATGATACCTACGTCGTTACGACTGATGATACGCTCGACGTATTTATTTTACGTCAGTTATGAACCCACCCTTAGGCCAAACCGAGATATAATTATTATAATTATAAAGTATGTACGCAACAAATAGCTTTCACATGGCATTTAATGCTTTATTATGTTAAATCATAGTGGTCAATATACAAAACTGACTTTACTAATAATAATTCAAAGTTTTCCTCGTTCGAAATTCAATCCGATGCGCGAAACTCCAAAATTGTTTACGCGACGAAAAAAAAAAATCCAACCAGCCAGTTTTGTCTAAAAGAGATCACGCTATGTAATTTATTTTCCGTGAAGGAACTTTAGATAAACATCCGATTAGATTGTTTGGCTGAATGTACCATTTCCTTGTATATTTGCAGCGAATAAAAATTCTTCTCTTGTCACTGTTTTCTATCAAAGGTTTTTAATGGCAAGTAAATATTTTTTGTTTATGCTTTAGGGCGTGCTATAAATTAATTGAATTTATTTGAAGCTCAAGTTCGGGTTTCCTTGTAGAAGTCTAATATGTTTTAGCAGTAGGCTCACCTAAGAACGAACCTTATGGGAACTAAAATAGGGCCTAAAATTAACCATTGTATGGTTATTTGAGAACATTTTAATATTGTTCTCTCGCAAGATTTATCTTTGTGGATGTTCTCATATATGCAACGTCACGACTTTTATCCTCAAAGAGGTAGGCAGAGGTGCAAATTATCGCATTGTACAATGTACACACAATTCCAGACTCCGTGCTACCACTGAGAAATTTTCGATAAACCGTAAAAAAACCCAGTAATACTTCACCCGACCCGGGAATCGAACCCAAAACCCCTGGCCCGACAGTCGCACTTGCCGTCCGCCAACGAGACAGTCAAGCATATAATAACAATATTAATCAATGGAAGATAGGAGGGAGCATTAAGTGATGTAGAATATTCCCAGTGAAGCTCATCTTCAACAAATGATGCGGTATTTTATCAAATTAACAGACACACAAGGGAACGCAAGCTAATGAAGTTGCAAGGAACAGTATCTTATGGCACGGAAGAGCGGCTTATGAACAAATATTAATTAGTTATACAACACATAATTAGTAGAGGATGCTGGTAGGATTATTGTGTAGGAATGTGCGTTCAATGGCTTGATAAAATATATTTTGTGTTTTGTTATCGACACTACATTTTTTTTTTGTGGGGAAAATCATCCAATGTCTTCTCCCGCCTTGGGCGAGGCGAGGGGGAGTGTCAGACTCTTACTGACTAAAAACCACCCCGTTCCTTCTCCTGCTTTTCGAGCCTGAGCCCCGGTAAACCCGCTAGGTAGTCCGCAGCTTCGGACATTTTTAGTATGAACTAAATTAATGAATATGTATCTAAACTTCACAAAAAAATAAGGTCTAATAAAATTTTCTTCATTCTTCAATTTCTAAGTATTTCATGACACCGCAAAATTTTATATTAATCTGCAAAATATACAACACTTAAACCGCACTATTTTCAACTTAAATTAACACAGTTATATGGTCGACATTGCATTAACATGACAATAAATCTTACTCATGCTATATTTGGCACCAAATCACTGGGGATTTCATCGGGCAAGTTTCCAATCCCTGAGCTAAACATAATGGTTAGCACTATGACTGATATCGGCCACTTCATTGTCAGTTGATGCATTGCGTTCTGTATTGATTTATTGGTTGTATACTAATGCAGCGATGGATTGTGTAGTTAGATTGAAATTGGGAGTAGTGCATACAAGATATCTTGTTTGATATGTGACTCTTTTAGCCTGTCTTTAGCTCATGTATTTTAACCTCTAATAGAGGTTTCTTTAAACGTTTCTTCAGGTGTAATAATTCAATCAACTTCAATTAGGTAATCTTTTTTATAGTATAAGCCGGTAAACGAGCAGACGGATCACATGAAGGTAAGCAATCGCCACCACGCATAGACATCCAAAACACCAGAGGCATTACAAATACGTTGTCGGCCTTTTTGGGGTCAGGAATTTGAGGGATGTTGGGGAATCGGGAAGATTGGGGAGGGGGGTAATTTGGCCTCCAGTAACCTCAATCACACAACACAAGCGTTGTTTCCGTTGATTTTCTCTGAAACTCAGGTCGAGCCGGCCTATTCGTGCCGAAGCATGGCTCTTCCACTAATAATATTTATTTATTTGAATCAATCGCGTTGTATTTTCATTTATTTTAAGTGTCAGGTTTCACAATAATAATTGACATTAACAAAATTTACATCTATTTAGTGCAAAACAATTGAATATCACATTTCACAAAAGTAACTCATCCTTTTAAATGCTTTTCAGTTTTAAATTTAGATTTTCAACAAAAACATTTATTTGTGTTCAATCAAATTTTAAATTCCATGATTTATTTTAATCCGATGTTACAACGTGAATTGTTTTTGTTTGATATGAAACATTTGGATTTTAATTAAACGCCTGAATTTTATTTATTTTATAGTTTTTAATTAATTTGACTTATTGTTGATCACAAAAGAAATAAATATACATAGATATAAAATGTGTACCTATATAATGATTATAAAACATATTTTATTTATTACATTTTCTGACCAGTCATGTATGAGGCAAAGATTTTTGTTCAAAAATTGTCAAGAGGTTGCCATTGCCAGTACCTAGCGTCCAAAAAGATCCTTACTATTAATAACTTTAATAAACGATAAATTACTTTAATAATATCCTTTCAGTAGCTTTATTATAATAAGAACCCCGGAGGGACGTTTAAAATTTTAATAATGTACCAAAATAAGCCTTTTCACGCTTAATATTTGGCTTTTTGAACGAAATATTCCGAATTAATTTTATCACATTTTACCTTAAATTTTAATAATGACGTAATTCTGAAAGTATTTCCCTATAATCACACTTTAAGGTAATAAGAAAGTACTTATCAAAGAAAATATTTCTCTAATTAAATTTTCATGAAATAACTAGCTTCTGTTAGGCCACTGCTTTACCTGCATGCGAATTAAAAAGACAACATACATAATATGAGTTTAAACTCAATATAAATGACAATTGTCTAATGTGTATCGTATTTTTTATATTCTTACAGAATTAATTACTTCCGAAGATATATCAATTTGAAATATCTAGTGACGTTCCTGTAAAAATGACGTATTGGCTCGCACTCCTAAACTTTATCATTACATCATCCCTATTATAAAAGTGGTCTTCGACAAGGAAGAGGTTGGGTCTAGGACATAACTATTTCCAATTATCTGCAGTTAAACTGTTTAAGACCTATTTAAACAATGCAATAATAATAATCCAACATGGAAATCTAGTTAAACAGAGTCCAGCAACATGATCTGGCTATTAGCCATGTGTTTCTTCATAAATAGCTACACTGGAACTATACGAGTGTATACCTGTGTGTTGTGTATAGATAATACATGACACAACAATGGAGCATCACTAGCATATGGTTCTGAATCAAACAGATGTTATTGGCGCGGTTATTTATAGCCATGCTATTATTGCAGGCATCGGTAGGGCAGTATGTGCACATAATTATACAGCGTGTAACAAAATACCCATATACATCAAGAAGCACTGAAGAATACAGGTTGAAAAGAATCTCTACACAAAGTTTCAGCTTAAAATACGTTTAAAAAAAATTGGAATCCAGTAGCTACAACCCTGGAATATTAAATCAAGAGTGCATAGGTTACTTCTAGGTAAGCGCGCTCCATCGTCGACCGCATCGTCGCTTCCCATCAGGTGAGATAGTGGTCAAGCGTGAACCATAGTTAATATGAGCAAAAAAAAAAAATCTCTACACAAAGTTTCAGCTTAAAATACGTTTAAAAAAAATTGGAATCCAGTAGCTTCATATTCCACACACATGATCACACTAAGCAATAAACATCTTTGGCTCTAAAAATAAAAACTGCTGTATCATCAGTTTATCGCCCCATATACTATAAGGCTATAAAATTCAACCCGAGACATATTACTGAGCAAGCTGAAAGATTTAGTTCGCAGGAAACTTGCAACAGGTCGCTAGCATAGTAGGATAAATCTTCGTTGCTACATTAGACTTGCCAAGAAAATTTAGGTGACATTTATAAGAAAAAGGGAAAATGTTTAGTTAGTTGGTTCTGAAAGCAAGTAAACATTATTTATATAAGGATTTTTTAGGGAGGGAAATCATCCAATGACTTCTCTGACCTTGGGTAAGGCGACGGTATAAGTATCTTATTGACTAAAAACCACCCTGTTCTTACTCCTACTCTTCGAGCTGGACCCAATTTCCGCAGCTCCGGCCCAGGATAAGTAACTGTAATAAATAATCTGTTTTAACTCCAACAGCCAGATATCGCATTAGTACTTATGGTAGTAACTACAACTGATTGGATAAAACTCAACCAATTTGGTATCTTATAGTAATATGGAATAAGAATCTAGAAAGATTTTTAAACACGCGAAAACAATATTCTACAATAATTTACAGAAAAACTAAATTCTTTGGGATTTAACTAAGTATTCAGAGAAAATAAAAACTTAAAAAGTAATAAATATGTACAACTTACAATAACTTAAAACTAAAATAAAACTGGGATTTTGTACGATACTAGCTACCTTCGCGCGGTTTCGCCCGCTCTGCTCGGTTCCCACTGGTCATAGCGTGATGTTTTGCCTTTTGCCTTTCTCGATAAATGCACAATTCAGACAAGTGGTTCTTGACATTAGCGCGTTCAAACAAAGAAACAAATTCTTCAGCTTTATAATATTAATAGATATCTTTTAAATCACAAAGATTTTATCAAAGACTCGTACACTTTTATATTATTTGCGTCAATAGCATACATTTTACTTCTTTTTGCTTAAGAAAGAACGAAATTCCAATATGTTTTATGTTCAGCCTGAGGCGAATAAAGATGAGAACGTTGTACTATAAGTATGCTACGTTGAGAAAAAGTACCCAACTGCCGATTGGACTTTACACGCTTTTCTTTAACAAACTGAATCAGATTTATTCGAATAAAATAAATGTTTGTAATGTTAAACAGCTTCAGAGCCACGGGTATTTAAATAAACGTAAGAACTGCCAATAACATAATAATTAAGTAATATTTAATATTCTCAGTCGTATACCCGAAAAGGTAGAAAAACATGGTTGTTGTGTACTGTTAGTGCATTATTTTTTCACTAATACATACATAGTTAAAATCTCTAAAAGACAAATTTTACATAGAATTGAACACAAAGCGATTTAATGACGAAATTCTGTGTTATTAACAATAAGAACCTGTGACTTCTCTGGTGTTGCGGGTATCCATGGGGGACGCTGCTTGCTTATCATCAAGTGATGATACTTCTGCTCATTTGCCCTTTATTCCCCTTCTGTCTGTGGCTATGTCCGGGGACGCCCATGCAGATTCGCTGCACCCGGCAGACCTCGACCTACCTCTATTTTGGTGGCAGATCCCACCACGTAACTATCCTAGAGACTTACCTTCCTAGAGTGACACCCGTGGAACACGTCCTAACGCGACTGCACGGTTGGTGCGGTGGCTGGGCAACTGGCTGCCGTGCAACGTGTAGCGGGCACACAAAGAATTGCTTCGTGCGGGAATGTGATCCACAATTTGTTGTTTCGGGTCTGGGTGTCATGTGTATGTGAAATTGTATGTTTGTAAACGCACCCACGACACAGGAGAAAATCCTAATGTAGGGCAACATTTAAAAAAAAACCGCCTAGTCTAGGCAACGAATAACAATAACACGGTAACATGCCGCACTATAACAGCTATCTGACTAACCAACAGCATCAAACAATTAATTATTCCGTGATTAATAATGTCAGCCTACGCTACGCAGTACATTAAAACATTTGCGGGGGCTCTATCTCAATTGTATTTCATTTGAGGTTTGTGAAGCCCATTGCGTTTTAGTTTTTGTCCGTCTGTCTGTCAAAACCCTCCTCATAGTCGCTGTTAGAGGTATTACTATGAGATTACTAACTAAAATTATCATTTGGTTTGTAAAAGCATAATGCGCATAGGTTAATTAAACTTATGCATTGCATTATTTCTGTGGAAGTTTTGAACATTAACGTTTACGCAAATGCACATTTTTCATAAAACGAGTTATGTACCTATTCATACTATTCATTACGAATAAGTATTATTTTTATTTAATACAAGTGCGTTACAACTTACAGTAGCCTTTAGTAAGTTGAAGTTAGTTTACTCATAAATAAAAAAGAAATTACCGAACCATTATACCGAATGTAAAAAATACGCGCGCACGTAATATTTTATTCTGTATACGTATTTAACAAAATAGTTCTAGTAAAAACATCCAAAACTTTTGACTTACTACAGTGCCTTCCAAATGATTTAATTAAAATAATTACTTTGACTTTGAAACGAGTTAAATTCTATAAAATCCAGACAGAGGGTAGACAGACTAAAAATAAAACTTTTACTGAGCGTTTTCTATGATAAAGTTTGAAGTTATTTTAATCATCAGCAATGACCGTGGCAGTGCAGTGCTGCTATTATTGTTAGTCATATTCCCAACGCGTTGCAGGCAGATTGAAGATTAAAAAACGTTTCAAAATTATCAGAGATTCCAGTCATAGTCAAAAGTGTAATCCACTAATCAGCTCGTCATTAGTATATTATTCCTCATAGGTTTTTTTATGGTATAAGCCGATAAACGAGCAGACGGATCGCCTGATGGAAAGCAATCGGCGTCGCTTAATATCATCCAAAACACCAGAGGAGTTACAAGTGGGTTGCCGGCCTTTTAGGGCTTAAGATTTTGAGGATTGTTGCGGAATCGAGGATTGAAAAAAATGGGGAGGTAATAAGGCCTCCGGTAACCTCACACAACGAAACAGAAAGCAAGCGTTGTTATTACGTCAGTTTTCTGTGAGGCCGTGATAGTACTCTGGTCGAGCCGGCCCATTCGTGCCGAAGCATGGCTCTCCCCCACTTAAGCTATCCAACACCCAGAGAAAGAGATCGATTGTGAAAAATATTTTCTAATAGCCCATCACCACTACTGTTGTTTTATGTTGCCCTCAATATTTTTTTTCTATATTTTATTTACAGTGAAAAAATATCAATTTATTAATAAAACAGCACTGGCTTACACTCTTCTCACATATCGTAAACAACGTCATATAATTAAAAAAAAATTACAACATAAGATCAGCCATGAAAAAAAAACAAATGTTTCAAATCTCAACAATTGGAATACGAGTAAAAGAGAGAGAGAGAGAGTAGTAGAATCGTTCGTGTGTGATACTGATAATCTTTATTGTAAAACTCGAGGCGACAATAACAGAGGCACACATTTTGAAACTCATAATCCAAGTCGTATATTTGTTTCTGGACTTGAATAGAAATGTTTCGTTTCGTTAAAACGTTACTTTACATTTTGTTTATTGTCTTATATTATGTTCTTTGAGACAAATATAATTGTTGAGTATAAGAATGTCATTGTAGACCGCAGTGCCAGAAAAATCTTGTAGAATATAGCAAAAAACTCACTCAACCTACAAAAATCTATTACTGACTAGTCAATGCACCATACTCAAAAAATCAAAAGCCAATAATTATTTATTTCAAATAGATCAGGAAGGCACTTTTGAACGTCAAAGCAAATATAATAATATAAACAATGTCTGTCTGTCGGACAGTCCTCTATGAAGCTATTTACTCGTTAAGTCGGTACAAAGTATAGATTTCTATGGAGAAGAACGAGCAAAAAATTGCATAGGTTAGTCTTTTTCAATCAGATTCACAATACAATTCTCGGTTACATTGATGTGATTGATTACGATTGACTATGTGAGAACAATGTAACACTAATATTCAGTTAAAGGAATAGAGAAAGAAAATAACCTTGAAGACTACACTACTACTTGATTTAATTACAAACAAGGATCAAATAGTTATTAAATGTGACGAAATAAAAGTCTTAAAAATACTTTCGAGATAACGTAAAACCTAATGATTTTAAAACATAAAGTTTTAAAACGAATACTAGAAGCGGTTTACTAAAAATATTTCAAAAGAACAAAAAAAAATAGACTCAAAGCTGCCATAAAATTTAGCGTACCGTTAGCTTCACAGATACAAAAGCATCATTTTAGAGCCCATTCGCCGTCCGTTACTTTTGCCGCGCCATTTATTTCACGATCCTTTGCGGTCTATGCTGCTGAAAACATATTGTATGAGCGATTTCATGCAATTTTGGACCGTGTTACATTATTTTATGGAATCTGATAACACTTAAACGTTACTACGGCAATTTAGTCGCATATATAATAGCTAGGGCTCGATCTACACAACCTGTTAATTTAATGATGCGTTGACGTTACGGGAGGCCGTAAATTGTTGCTTTTTTATTCCTTGTTAAGATTATGTGTTTAAAATGTTAATAGATGCTTATTAATTATTATATTTGTGAGAAATTAATAATTTTATTAGATTACATTATATTATTATTAAACTGCTTTAGTAATAAAATTAATCAGGGTGTAAGGGTGCATTCTTAATGCTGATTTCCAATAGTTGAATTTAAATTTAGTTTCAGTTTATTCAACTATCATACAGGGTGTCCGGTGGCAGAATTAGGATTTAAATTTCAAACTATTTTCGAACCGTTAGCGGAGGGGCGGACGGGGTGGTCTCGTTCGATTCGTCATTCATGCGGATTCCTTAGCCACGATGTCGCAGTGGACGGGAGAACAACGTGCGTTCGCAATCGAAGCTTGTTTTAAAGCAAACGATTCCTGTGCTATTGCTCGTCGAAGATTTTGTTCGCGGTACAATATCCGACGGTTACGTGATGCGCCAAGCGAAGATTTGATTCGATTGTGGGTGCGGAGGTTCAGAGCAACAAGTTCAGCAGCAAATAATCCGCGGCCGGGACCCAGTCGAAGGTCCTAATGATTGTGATGACAACATCGAACTTGTCGCAAACAGTTTACGCGATAACCCGCGACAGTCCGTGCGTAAGAGAGCGGCTGCTCTAGGGCTCCCAAAAACGATTGTGCACGAAATATTGAAAAAGGACCTTAAACTTCACCCCTTTAAAATTCAAATTGTGCAAGCGCTTAAGCCTAATGATTACAATTTGCGCAAAAGTTTCTGCGAAACAATGTTGCAGCGATTTCGTATGGTGAACACAATCTTTTGAAGTGATGAAGCCCATTTTCATTTAAATGAAAGTTTAAATAAACAGAACGGTTGTTATTGGTCACCTAAAGGACAGAACCCACGATTGAAACATTAACAGCCACTTCACAGTCCCAAAGTGACGGTTTGGTGTGCATTGTCAAGCAGAGGAATAATCGGTCCCCATTTTTTTGAAAATCGTCAAGGACAAGCCTTTACAGTGACCGCCGTTTCTTATCGGCGAATGTTTACCGATCTTTTTCTGCCAATATTAAGAGAACATCCTACCTACAGTTCACAGACATGGTTCCATCAAGATGGCGCCACGCCTCCCACTGCTAGAGAGACCATAGCGCTTCTTCGTGATTTGTTCCCTAACAAATTAATAAGTCGTTTTGCTGATATCCCCTGGCCACTCAGGTCGCTGGATCTTACCCCTATGGACTTTTTTCTGTGGGGATACCTCAAAAGTAAAGTTTATGGAACCGCCCCACCGACCATCTCAGCATTAAAAGAAAATATCGTTCGCGAGGTTAATGGCATCCCGACGTCCCTTCTCTAGCGAGTGGCGCGGAATACTGAAGCCAGATTCCAAGAGTGTGTCCGATGTGATGGTCAACATTTAGACGAAATAATTTTTAAGAAATTAAATCCGCAATTCTCTTCTTTGTTATAGTAATTGAAATAAAAAAATATATTTTGCTGTTTTTTTATTATTTAATTTTAAAATCCTAATTCTGCCACCGGACACCCTGTATTTTATTGCACATCTAGTAAAAAAAGAGGTTTTACATAATATATCTAGCTACAAGACAGCTTAGTATGAGTTTTTTTTCGTTGAATGAGATCGAAATGTTACCGCGTTCGGCGTTTTGATTGGCCTGCCCTAATGTACTAACCAACCAGAGGGCTAAGCAGTATCGTTTCGATCTAGTTCAACGTAAAATAAACTCCTGTTAGGCCCTCAGAAAGGGACTGAAATATGATTTACTAGCTACTTCCGCGCGGTTTCACCCGCTCTGCTCGGTTCCTATTGGTCATAGCGTGATGTTTTATAGCCTATAACCTTCCTCGATAAATGCGCTATCCAACACATAAAGAATTATTCAAATCAGACCAGTTGTTCCTGAGATTAGCGCGACAAACAAACAAACAAACTCTTCAGCTTTATAATATTAATATATAAGTATAGATAAAAGATTTTTTATTCTTAAAAAAAACATAAAGGCGTCGTAATCCATTGGTACCTAACAATTTTTAAATAGAATCGATGTAATTCAAACTCGTATCCAATTTCCGGGTTAAAAAAAATCTGAATACGTACCTACAGCTACAGATCAGCTTTTCGGATGATTGAAATACAGATACAGACATTTGTATGCGTGGATGAATGCGATTACCTCTGTTTTTTATTATTATAACTTTTTCATACCCTTTTAAGGATCCGTACTTTAACGGAAAAATATATCAAGCTCTTTAAATTTTATATAGAATAGAGTCAGGCTTTACTTTGCGGAATAGCGGGCGGAAGGATATTGCTGCACACCGCATGTTTTTTTTTTTTTTTTTTTGAGGGGGGAATTCATCCAATGCCTTCTCCCGCCTTGGGTGAGGCGGGAGGGAGTGTCAGGCTCTTACTGACTAAAAACCACCCCGTTCCATCTCCTGCTTCGAGCCGGAGCCCCGGTAACCTTTTACGTTGTCCGCAGTGCACACCGCATTCTGGAAATACATCTAAAGCGGAATAAAAACTAAAAATGCATTGTGTTGTTAGTATTTAATTACTACAATGGTGTTTAGTGTTGCTCATTAAATAGAATCCAAGAAGCAATAAAATATTAAAGTTGTGTTTTTAAAACACTATGACACGTTGATTGGTCACTTTTTGAAAACGTCATCGTGTGATTGGCTGACTTTTAATACAAACGGGGAAACTCTGCGTTATCCACAAATTGTTGTTTCGGGTCTGGGTGTCATGTGCATGTAAACTTGTATGTTTGTAAACGCACCCAACGACCCAATAGAAAATCCAAAATCCGACCCAGTAACAAAAGTGTGAAGTAGCGTTTATTAAAAAAACATTACTATGGTTTAGATGTCAATATAGTATATTCCAGGTTTCAAATTCTAATAAACTAAAGACAATAGAAGCTTTCGATTTACGAACAAGCAGCAGCTGACAATTTTCTACCGTTTTTAAAGTTAGAGTCAAATGCGAACACGTTACGTTATGCAAAATTCTCATTTGAAATTCTCTCTCTGATGTAACGAAAACGTAAACGTCACAAACTTTGCTTACTTCCCTCTAACATTCACATTTTGTAGTTGAAAAGTGACATTGACAAGGAAGGTATATTTTGAGATAATACTTATAGTTTAACAATTTTATTGGCAATTTTATGGAATAAGCAAATAAAGTATTACTGGGCTTTTTTCGGATTTTCGAAAATTTCTGGGTAGTAGCACGGAGTCTGGAATTGTGTCCAGGATATGGCAATAGGCTCACCCCCTATTACATGGGACTTATAACACAAATGGTGAAAAGTGGGTGTACATTATATAGCGGCATTACGTGCCGTAATGTGCACCTCTGCCTACCCCTTCGAGGATAAAAGGCGTGACGTTGTGTCGTGTGTATGTCGTAATGGAATAAGCCGGTAAACGAACTGACTGTAACGGATGGTGGTAAGCAATCGGCGCGGTGCCGGCCTCTTGGCGGTTATGAATTTAAAGGTTGTCGGGGAATCAGGGATTGGGAAGGGGGGTAATTGGGCCTCCGGTAACCTCACTCACACAACGATTATATTTGAATTTCTACCAGATTCTATTTATATTAATAGTCGCGCCCAAAAACAAAATTACACGGTTTACTACCCAGACCAATAATTTAGCCAGCAATCAGCACTTTTAATTCATAAACAGCCAACATTTAACGACTTCAGGAAAAAGAAAAGCGTTAACTGGTATACTGCACGCACTTCCTAAGTATTTTCATAGAATTTTCAACCCAATTCTCCAAACAGTAAAATTTGGAATTGCTTGAAAGAAATACTTGATGCTATCGCAATACTTTGTTTCAACTAGTATTTAAGTATAAAATTGCAACGTTGTATATTATGAGGATGAATAAAGTCACTGACTTATAAAATAAGGTAAAACCATTTTATATAGGCACTAGGAATATTTGATTTCATTGGCAATTCATTACAAATAGTTAATTAAAAGTAAATTAAATGCATGCATGCACCTATGCATTAAGAAAACAATTAATACAGAGAAAACGAATGATTATACATATTTATCAACAGCCTATAAGTGGCCACTGCTGACCAAAGGCCTCTTCTCGCATAGAAAAGGTTTAAACATTAATTATTCCAGTGATTAAAAAAAAACTTGACTTGACTGCCTCGTTGGTCGAGTGGTCGCAAGTGCGACTGCTGGACAAGGGGTCTCGGGTTCGATTCCCGGGTCGGGCAAAGTATTACTGTACGGAGTCTGAAATTGTGTCACCCCCTACATGTACATGGGACTTATAACACAAATGGTGAAAAGTGGATGTACATTGTATGGCATTACGTGTCGTAAAGAGCACCTCTGCCTATCCCTTCGGGGATAAAAGATGTGACGATGCTTTAATAAAAAAAAATAAGCACAAAATAAAAAAAAAATATTTACAGGAGATTTGAGGTCGGGGAATGGATGGGTTGGTTGTGGGCGTGAATATATGATACGACGCTTGGCAGGTACAGGATAGGTCTCACTTCTTTTTTAAATGAACTCAACAACCAAGATATATCGAAATATTTAATTCGGTTCTCATTTACCATTTATTCTTTTGATGGAGCTTAGTGCACAAAACAATTTAAAAAGAAACCTGTTTCTTGATATTTTACGTACATTTTTCCTTATCAACATTCCTACCTTATAAAACTGGTAGTTGAGTCAACATTTGATTTATAAAATACAAGTTTTTAGTTGAAGGAAATAAACAATTTTGGATATACATTGAAAATGCAACAGCCAAACAGGTAAAGACTTAATTAAATCAGAGGCCTTAGTACGAGTTTCTTTTACGAACAAGATCGGCCGTGATTGGCATGCTACAATGAACCAACTAATCTGAGCGCCAAACGCGCTCTCGTTTCGATCTCGTTAAACGTAAAGCAAACTCGTTCTAAGGCCCGAGTAAATATACCAATATAATAGTATAACTTAATACAATTGTATATACACATGTTGTCACTGTAGGTACATTGTATCTTACACATTCACTGTTATTGGGTCACCATCATTATACGGCCCAACAAACGCACGCTTTCGTCAATTGACGATTGTAGGTTGCATGCTTCCGTCAAATTAATAAGCCTTAGTCTGCCTTCGCCACTCAAGTTGATCCATCAAGACCTCGTTTATCAAGAGATTGTCTGTATGACTCACAAGTACTGAACCTTCGTGGTCGTCGTTGTCAGGAAAAGTAATATTTACTCCATATTAAATATATTCGCCAAAGAACAAGAGTTACAGACTTAGCTCTCAAAATATGCAGGCTGAAGTGGCAATGGGCAGGCCACGTCGCTCGGAGGACTGATGGCCGCTGGGCCAGGAAGGTGACTGAGTGGCGACCGCGGACCGGAAGACGCAGCGTGGGCAGACCTCCCACTAGGTGGACCGACGACATCGTCAGAGTGGCGGGGAGCCAGTGGATGCAGGTGGCGACTTGTCGTTTTACGTGGAGGACCAAGGGGGAGGCTTTTGTTCAGCAGTGGACGTCTCTCGGCTGATGATGATGATGATTAAATATAAAATTTTTCATAAACTCCTTCCAAACGTCTCTATTGCGTTTAACAGACATGAAATAAATAGCAATAGCTAGTGTATTTATGAATTCACCACAAAAACCTATATGGGACAGTACATAGGATTTTATTTTAAACACGTCATGTATACAGAGAATTACAAAGAAATCGTTTAAAACAAATATCAAAGTTGACACATAAAAAGTACGCCATTTGTTATTATGTGTTACAGTGTCTTTACTACGAAACAAAGAATATAACACTAGTATATAAATCACAAAACTAATAAAAATTGGAATTAATACAATTGACATAAATATTTGTACTGTCATTAGATCTCCAAAAGATTCCATAGTTAAGGACACTAGAATAAATACAAATACAATCAATGCAGGCATACCCCATGCAAAGATGCTGCTCTTTAGGAATCTCCTACTAATATTAATATTGAAGACTTTAACGAAATCCACATAAAATATGTAACTAAGAACAAGCAGCCAATGGTAAAAACAAAGTGCAAAATACAAAAACATTAAGATCAATGTTTGACAAACAATCACAGATTCACACCATATAATATCCGGTAATTGCTCTGATATTCGTAAAATATTTGAAAATATTAGATTAAGGAATACATAGTTTCTGTAATGTCGGAATTTTTTGATGAGGCACCATGACGTCAGGCCGTACATGAAAGCGATCAGTGTGAGTACGAAAAGTATCCAGATCACGATATAGCTAAATAATTTAGTTCCTGGACTAAAATTATAATTGTTATAATCACTGGGTTCTCCATTTTCATATACACACTGTCATCCGTCGCAATATATTCACTAGAGTCAACATTGTACTCAAAAACACTATCATTGTGTAAACTCTTGTTATAAGCACTCACAATATTTATAGTAAAATTATTGTTTTTGTTCGTCATATTTTATTCGTTTTTAGACACAACTAGTAGAAGCCGCGTTCGTCTCCGTTGTAAAACTTTGATTCGGTTTTGTATGTGTGTAAACACGTTTTACTGTTAAAAAACAGCTCTAACCACCATCGATGTTGTATGACAGCCTGTTGTCATTACTTGTTAGCGGAATTATTAATAGATATACCGAAGAATTGAATGTGATCTGTTCAATTGAAAACTGTACCTGGTATTTTAGTAACAAGTATTGATCTGGGATATTTACGGAACAGTAACAGAAATAACAGGTATCGTATCGGTCATTTCGGGTCAAAACCTGTTATGACAACTTTTCTGAACCAGTTTATATAGAAAACGAAAATGGTAAAAAAATAACACGTAGAGAATATTGTTGGAACAAATATATGTATTTATAGTGCTTCTAAACATGACTTAAGCTGATGTTGGCAAAAAAATACTAAGGAAGGCTCCGTTTCCTTTCTCTGTTCGTATTCAAAGTTAAGGCCAATAAGCACTACCTATTTCTATCACTGGTCACTACAAAACTAGCCACCTAATTAAAGACTATAATTATATGAATACCTATGTATAAGGACTCGAATGAGACATTAGAAGTCAGACGACAATCGAAACAGTTTTGAGGTGTATAAACTCGTAAAGAACGTAACACAAACATAAACACAACGTCACGCCTTTTATCCCCGAAGGGGTAGGCAGAGGTGTACATTACGGCACGTAATGCCGCTATACAATGTACTGTACACCCACTTTTCACCACTTGTGTTATAAGTCCCATGTAATAGGGGGTGAGCCTATTGCCATATACTGGACACAATTCCAGACTCCGTGCTACCACCGACATTTTTTTCGAAAATCCGAAAAAAGCCCATTAGTACTTTGCCCGACCCGGGAATCGAACCCGAGACCCCTTGTTCGGCAGTCGCACTTGCGACCACTCGACCAACGAGGCAGTCAGTGCTTGCTTGCTTCATTAAGAAGCGGTTCATATCTGACGTAAAATACGTCGTGCCTAGCATCGGTCGCAATGACGATGATGTTTCACTATACATTTGTCTGTACTGGCCTTACGCGACCGATGATACGCGACGCACACTCCGTCAGATATGAACCGACCCTTAATGCTCTTGTATACCATTTCCAACCATGTTAATTTTATCAGATTTTTTATTTGTTTCTTTTATTGAGACTCCGTAACCAAATGGCAAAAAACAGAAACCCTTATAGATTGATCATGTCTGTCTGTCCGTCCGTCTGTATGTCACAGCCATTTATTTCCGAAACTGTTGGGCCTACATAGTTGAAACTTTATAGGTTGATGTATTGTATGTATTCTGGTAACCGCTATTCGAATTTAGAATAAAAATTGATAAATAAAAAAAACATAGGAGGGACTCACTCACAAAATATTTCAGCTAACCTATCCATGATGGGTGTCTATGTATAAGACTTTAAAAAAGACCTTAAAGTTTCTAAAACCATTTCTTGTCAAAATCAACTGTTTGAAAGATAAACGCTTCCAAAGTGGAAAAAGTTAATACAAACACTATGTAAAACCAAGTTATTTTATAACTTTTATATTACGTCATCTACTTGCTGCTACGGAACCCTTCATGGGCGAGTCCGAGTCGCACTTGGCCGGTTTTTACACCTTTAATACTAGACTATAACTATCTTTCGTGTCCACGACCGGCGCCGATTGCAATTAGTCTTTGTTCGCCATTTGCGACGGAAACTTGCTGCAAGCATTTGCAGTAAACGCTGTCTCAGACACATGCAATCTGATTCCTTAATATAATAAAAGAAATCTGTGAAGTGATCGCCTCGTCGACCAATACTATATAATAAATTTCGATGATTGAAGAATACCTACATGAATTGTATTCTTCAATTATCGAAATTTTTAATTCCAGCATGGAGTTTCGAATCGTATTTGTTTTTGGAATAGAGAGCAAACGAACAGATGGATCACCTGAGCGGTGAGCGATGCCGCCGCCAATGGACTGGACGCGTGCAAACCAGAGGAGTCACAAGTCCATTGCTGACCTATACTAAGTATCTCCGGAGCTGCGGACTACCTAGCGGGTTTACCGGAACTCCGGCTCGACAAGCAGATGTAGGAACGGGGTGGTTTTTAGTCAGTAAGAGTCTGACACTCCCTCTCGCTTTGCCCAAGGCGGAAGAAGTTATTGGATGATTTTCCCCCCTCAAAAAAACAACAAAAAAAAACTAAGTATCTAGTATATGGCAATAAGCTAACCTCCTATTATACAGGTCTAATATATAACTGGTGTAGGATATGTAACGAGCCCGTACTTACCCCTTCAATGAGAAATAGACGCGTCATTTTGATATCCAAAAAATAAATCGTAGAATGTGTTGCTAACCACAAATCTGGAGAACAGCTAAACTGATTTTGCTAATTATATTATGTTGGGTTTCTGATTGTGAGTAGAAAGTTTTTATTTAAGTAAAAGCCAACAAATATGCCCAAACAATATTCCAAGGCGCAACAATCGTCGTGGTCCGCTAGGAAGGTATATTTATATCATTGAAACTACTAATAAATAAAAATGTAATATTTCAATCATTATCTTACTTAAAGGACCGAATTTAAGGACTAATCTTGTCCCTTACTCGAAAATGTAATCAAGATATTTATATCTATCCTTAAACTCGGCTATCCATTCTTAGACTTTGATATTGGACGAGATCGTTTGAATAATTCTTTGGAGACCTAATTAAAGTACTATTTAATTATATTTTGTATCGAATCGTCTAATTTAGGTATAGACACTTATTTATTAACTTCGTTAGTGTTTTGATTTTTGGGAGGGAAACTCATCCAATGATTTCTCCCGTCTTGGGCGAGGCGAGAGGGAGTGTTAGACTCTTACTGACTAAAAACCACCCCGTTTCTACTCCTGGTTTTCGAGCTTTTACATTACATTTCATTGATAGCGTCGTTGGTGAAAATTAATTGTAAATAAAGATTCTCCCTGCCTATTGAGCCTTATATCCTGAGTCTTTGACCATTTGCTTTAAGGCTTTGCAGCTTGAAGTCTCAATTCCCCTTTTACTATGTTGATGTCATCCTAAAATCTACAACTTTATTATATCAACATTTTTATATCAAAATGTGTATGTAATACAAAGCCACTCTAGAGTCCCGTTGCACTAAAATTTGCATATAAAACTTTAGATGTCCGGCCTATGGATCTGTTATTTTAATGTTAACATAAAATATATAAACAAAAGTATCTCTCTATATTTCATACTCAAATCGACGACATTGTAGATTATTTTTAAATATTAGAAATTCTTACGTAAATAAACAGTTTGAAGGGTCACGTAACGTCTCTTCTAGGTACATTTTATACGTAAAAAATACGTATTTGCGCCTAAACTTTGATTCGTTTTATCTAGGTATTACTATCTCATATCACAATTTTTTTTTACCTAACTGACGGACTGAATAGATTTTAAATTTTCATACCCCGTCATCATTTCTATTGTAATAACGAGTGGATATTCTGAATTGCTTGCATTATGATCATGAGCACTAAAAGGCACCGTAAAGGCGGTGCGTCAGACACGAAAGCCAGTAAAATACTGAACAGAATTTCCTCAAGTGGAAACAAAATGTTTCTACACACGAACATCATTAGGAATTGCAGACTTAATGTAATGACTAGAGATAGTTTTTTATTAATAAGTATTCAAGTGAGGGAGAGCCATGCGTTGGCTCGAATGGGCCGGCTGATCCGGAGTGATACCACGGCCTCAGAGAAAACCATCGAGAAACAACGGTACCGTTGTGTGAGTAAGGTTACCAGAAACCCAATTACTAATTAGAGGATATGATCCAGACCTCTTTCCAGAGCCACCGCTTTTTGTGTACTAGTTTTCTCCTAGTTAATAATTCAGTTGTAATCAGTCAAATACAGTTTCCACTCATTTTTCAATTGTCAAAGTTAACCTAATTGCTGTACGCAACACCGACCTTTTGGCCTCCATTAATAATTCACACAGTGAAACTGCAGTGGCTTAATTAATTATTATGTTATCGGCTCACTCACGTAAATGTTTGACGAGGAACTCGACTAGTTTCAAGCCATGCTGCATTCCGCGACACACGACGCGCTCATGAATATGAGCCTCTAGCCGATAACATAATAATTAATTTAGTATGTCTCAAGAAAGTTACAATAAAATTGCAGTGGCTTATTTGCACAAATTCTAGAATCAATTTATATTCTTCGAAACATAAATTTCATGTTTATATATTTTTATTTTCCCAAATGAACTACAGAGTAACATTACTCTAATTCAAATACAAGTAACAAAAACATTGGTTCCACGGTAACTACTGTTTTATTATCTACTTTTAAACGTGCCGTTAAAAGTGATTTAAGCAAGGCCGTTAGGTAATAAAAATAAAAATATACTCCGTGGTTTGGTTCCCCGGTCAGAACTTTGAATAAATAAATAGCAGATCATCTTACTGTTATGTTTTATGTCTTGGTTATATTTAGGTATTGTGGCCCTTTTCTTGTGTGTAGTCAGATACAATTGTATGTCTGATGTAATCTAAATGCGAAAATAAACTTGTTTGTTATGTCTTTACTTTTTATCAATTTTCTTGATTTTTTTCATACGTTTGAATCTATACATATAATAAAATCGTAGAAAAGTGCTGTCTGTACATTGAAAATAAAAATAAAAAAAATATAAGGGGTTATTGTTATGTCGATGTCGAACCCAAAAATGTAATTAACTTTTTTTTGTCTGTTTGTCTGTTTGTCTGTTTGTCTGTTTGTCTGTTTGTCTGTTCGTCTGTGCGCGCTAATCTCAGAAACGGCTGATCCGAGTTGGGATGCGGTTTTCACGAATATATTGTGGGATGCTTAAATTTACATTTAGTGTTTGTTTCATGTCAATCGGTTCATAAATAAAAAAGTTATGTCAAATTAAAGAATCACGTCGAACATTCTATGCTTATACCATTAATCTCCGCAACTATTTGACGGATTTGGTTGAAATTTGGTACAGATATAGTTTAGAACCTTAGAAAGGACATAGATATATTTTTATTTCAAAAATCAAAAAATAAAAATAAGAAATAAATTATTTATAAATAATTCTATGTCGATCGTTACACGACTTCGGTTCATGTTATTGTTTTAATTCATCGAAAAAAGTAAATAAATAGTAAAAAGGTATGAAAAAAATAATATCAATATAATAAAACATTTAGTACAAAGAAAATGCTCTAACGGAGTATAGATAATTCTATGTCGATCGTTACACGACTTCGGTTCATGTTATTGTTTTAATTCATCGAAAAAAAGTAAATAAATAGTAAAAAGGTATGAAAAAAATAATATCAATATAATTAAACTTTTAGTACAAAGAAAATGCCCGAACGGAGTATAAATAAATAATCCAAGTTGTCTTTATCCTCGATAGATGGCGTTGGGATCGAAATAGATCGCGCTATGGTTTCGTTACATTCATTTGGTTGGGTATCGGCCGAGCGCTTCGGTACTATCGTAGAAAAAGTGTATTATCAGTCGTATGATTATTTGTCTGTAGTGGTCCTGCTGTTTCGTATATTCTAAATTGGTTTCGTTGTATTTGTCAATTAATAAGTTTATTTGTTGGGTTTTCCTGGTTTTTTGGTTAAACTATTTAACGTAGGTTTAGTTTGATATCGATTATTAGTACATAGTTACTGTAGTTAGTTTTTTTAATAAAATTGTAAGTCTAATTTTTTTTTAATTAGATTAGATTTAAGTCGTTTCTTTTAAATTATTTAGTTTAAGCTTGGTTATTATAGCATAGAGGATAGGTTGTAATATAGTTTCTTTTTTAATTGTTATAAATTCGTAATTCGTAGCTTTCTTTAGTTTTAAGTTAGTTTAAGTCCGTTTTTAAACTATTTTTTCAATGCCCTAAGTGAGTATACACTATCTATTAAATTCAAACGCAGAGCTCATTATGTTGATTTTTGAAGAGTTCCCTGGAATATCTTCCACATCTCATTTTTGAAGAGATCCCGCGAGATCGGGAACTATGTGGTTAAAACCAAAAATTTGCCGGAAGTCACTATTCCACGCGAACGAAGTCGCGGGCAAAAGCTAGTTATAAATAAAGCCATATTATGTAGACATCACTGGGGCAAAGTCGCAATACTTGGAATTTAAAAAGCAGCCAAAATTCAGTTCTTTATTCCTTACCAATAGGAAATGACTATTTTTTTATTATCTTTTAGATTATTTTAAAATACTAGACACATATTTTTTATTTCCTTACGGAAACAAATACTTTCGAAGATAAATAAAATTGATTTGAAATGTGACGTCACTTCTAGTTTTATCTAAGTATTGTTATCTTATAAGACAAAATAAAAAAAAAACGTGTCTATTATTTTTTCTTTACTGACGGACTTAATAGATTTTTAATTTTCATAGCCCGCCATCATCCGTATTGTTAAATGACATATGTAATTTTAAAAGACTATTTTACTAATACTATATTAAATTCAAGAACTATCCACAAAATTTCCCACCTATTGTACCAAATAGCGACGATATTTAATGAAGTTCTTTGCAACAAAGGAGCCTCGTGCCGACATGAGGGTATTCACCTTCTCATTAATGCTCTAAGATTGCAGAGATTGCCTCCATACGGCATGAATGGACTTTTATAATTGATTCCTGTTCTTATTTCATATACCTATTTAAAGGAAAATATCTATAGATTATTTTTTTATAAAACGCGCCGGTAATCGATCAGACGTATTACCTCATGGTAAGCAATCGTCGCCGCCCATGGACACTTGAAACACCAGAGGCATTACAAGTGCGTTGCCGGCTTTTTGGGAGTTAGGAATTTAAGGGTTGTTGTTCGGGAATCGGGGATGGGGAAGAATAGGAAGGGGGGAATTGGGCCTCCGGTAACCTCACCCACACAACGAAACACAACGCAAGCGTTGTTTCACGTCACTCCGGTCGAGCCGGCCCATTCGTGCCGAAGCATGGCTCTCCCACAATTAGATTGAGATAAGTAGCTTGGAATTTCTGAAGTGCAAAATGAGTGTTTTTTAAAAGGTAGTAGGAGTAATACTAAATGATCATATTAGCTACAAGATGTCCGCTGCTGAGCCTTTTTTGATCTCAAAGGCCCTGTCTGACTCTTACTGATTAAAACCTACCCCGGTATCCCATCTCACACGCGGGTACGAGGTGCAAGGAACGTAATTCTTCCGCAGCCCCCGAACTCGTGGCGTGAACAGATAAGTGCGGTGTCGTTCTACGTCTCAGAAGCGCGCGTGGACAAAACTCGCGCCACCGTCTCGGGTCCTGCTACTCTCTCGCTAAGTTGAAATCTAATCCGGAGCTGCGGACTACCCCGGAGCTGCGGACTACCTAGCGGATTTACCGGGGCTCCGACTCGAAAAGCAGGAGAAGGAACGGGGTGGTTTTTAGTCAGTAAGAGTCTGACACTCCCTCTCGCCTCGCCCAAGGCGGGAGAAGTCATTTGATGATATTCCTCCCTCAAAAAAAAAAAAGTTGAAATCTAACAAGAGAGACCGAAAGAAAACGAAATCTAAACTAATAATAGTTTATTTTTATCATTTTTGTTTGTTTGTCTATCTGTCTATTTATTCTGGCTAATCTCTGAAATAGCTGGGTCGATTTTGACGGAACTTTTATTAGCAGGTAGCTGATGTACTAAGGAGTAACTTGGGCTACTTCCATCACCGCGGGCATCAGCTAGTAATAAAATATTACATCGGTACTTGCAGATAGAACAAGATAACATATCTGACTTATGTCATTTATCCAATCGAGTTTAATTGGTTCAGTACTAATTCTGTATACCTAACGCAAAAATGGTTTTAGGCATACCTTCGCTAATTAAATCAACCTGTATACGAAGATTTTCTTCATAAATGATAATTATTTATATTGTTCCCAGGAGTCCACCGTTCGTTATCTCGTTAAGAGGTTTGTGGTTTGTCGAAAAAAACATTTTTTCAAGCCCGGTGAGAAATGAATAATTCATAAAGGACATTTCCATTAAATCAAATAGGTACTGTCAGGCAAAATTTTGTTAGTTTTGTAACGAAAAAGTTTAGATTATGGCATGTTTTTGTTTGGCACAGTATGTGTACCTACGTTGGTAGCGAACGATTGTTTTATCGTCAAATGGTGTATGAAATTGAACCCTTTTTGCAAGTTTATTCCGACTCTCGTCGACTGTTTGTGCCCTAAAATGTGAGAAGAAAAATATATTGTTATCTTGTTTGCTTCTTTTAAGTATTCTTCATTTATGGAATTGTTTATTTTCTGTCTATTGATTCATTTGTCAAAATGTCGTCACCACATAAAGTATTCATTCATGAAAATCTTAGGACGTGAAGTTTCTCACATAAATCTGACTTTAGTTTATGTATTAGACTTTAATCTGAAGTGGCAATAGGGCGGGGCGTAAAGCTCAAAAACACAACTGATGCTGCAAGGATCTGCTGAAGTGAAGACGGTGGGAACTACTAGCTACTGTCGCGCGGTTGCACCCGCTCTACTCGGCTCCTATTGGACGTAGCGCGATGTTTTATAGCCTAAATCTTCCTAGATAAATGGACTATCCATCACAAAAACAACTTTTCAAATCAAACCAGTAATTCTAGAATTGAAAATTAAAACGGGATATTTACCATGTTTTTCAATATTTGTGAGTTTCCGATATTTCGGCACTGTTGCAAGCGCCATGATCACGGATAAACTGTTTATCCGTGATCATGGCGATTGCAAGCGTTAGTGGCCATGTCAGTTTAAAAACTTAAACCAGTAATTTCAAAGACTAACGCGTTCAAACAAACAAATCCTCCAGTTTTATATAATAGTGTAGATGTAGATTAGTTTCAATAAAGCAATCTGTCACTATGGCTATGAAAATTCACTGTTACCCCAATGGGAATCAAATGTTAACCACAATGATTGACACTCGATTAATCTTTACTTCCATCCCGAACACCGAAATGCTCTCTGTCAGTGACACGAATTATATTGTTTGGTTCGCTATTTTGAACTTTATAGCTAAACATTTAAACACTATAATGTATTATGCACTTTTTACGTATGAGTAGCTAGAGTGGGAGTGAAAATATTGAATACAGTGTAGTCCGTTTAGTACGACTTCGCATATAACAACCAACCGTTTTTAGCGACGAAAGTTTAGGCATTTGTTTGGTTTTAGTATAAACTTGCATAAATAGACATTCGTTTATTACGACTCCGCTTACAACGACCATCCGCTTTTAACGACCGAATTTCACACATAATTGTCCGGTTACAACGACACAACGACGAGCGTTGCCGTGTTTACAAATAATTCATAGAAAATAATGAAATAAATGAATAGCTATCTCAGCTATCGCCTGCGCGACGCCTCTGATTGGAAATTGACTGTTTAATTTATAGGTAATTCCAAGGGACGCGATTAAACCAGAAAACAAACAAAAATTATAGACTTTTTGCATTAAATGTAAAGTTGTTAGAATAGATTTACACTTACATATAAGAAAGCGGTACATTATGTACCTACGTATATTACACATCCTTACATAATTTGAATACTTAATACAGATATTACAGTTATGCCTGTTTAGGTGATGAGCAGATAAAAAAACTCATTTTAATCAAAATAGTTATCTATTTTCATTATATATAACATATTTTTTTATTTAAAAGGTTATATAAAAACAAACTTTTCTGTTCGTTTAGTACGACTTCCGGTTAGTACGACGTAATGTCACCGGTCCCTTGGCAGTCGTTATAACCGGATTCTACTGTATTTATTAAACAGGGTAAGTACTTAAATGAATTTTATTGTAACTTTCGTGAGACATACTAAATTAATTATTATGTTATCGGCTTACTCACGTAATTGTTTGACGAGGAACTCGACTAGTTTCAAGCCATGCTAGAAGCTCATATTCATGAGCAGCATTCCGCGACATACGACGCGGCGATTGTCGCGCTGCTACTGGCGACTCGAGTTTCGCGCCCATCGCGCCCTCTGCCTGGAATCGCGCGTACTATCCGGCGCGCGCGACGATGTTGGCTCGTTAGACTCGTTCGCCGGCGGCTGCGTAGGTGTTGGGTTCGATTCTCGGGTCGACGTATGCGCCGCCCATACGCGTATGGGCGGCGGCGAATGCATACCATCAGCAAATAATTAATTTCATAAAGAATAATCAAACTATGAACTATGCTACGAAGATGTAAAAGCTAAGCTATGAAACTATGTGACCGTTTCCACTGATACTTAGCTATGTAGCTGTGCGAGGAAAGTGCGCAGCTCGAGTATGCAATGTATCGATAGTAGGGAGCCATCCATAGCACGCATCTTTCCATATAAAAATATAGCTTAGCTAAGTCTGTTTCCACTAATATTAACCTATATACGAATATGATTGGTTGTAGCCAAACACTACACACAACACACATCAATGTAGATAGAGGGAAGAAAGAAAAACAGTTTATTTGCACCGTTACAAAAATAATTAAACATAAAATAATAAATAAAACATAGCACATTTCTGGTGAAAACCTAATCCGAGAATATCACCATGACATTCCGCTGCAAACACAAACAATAGTCATTAAACTCTTTACTCCTTCTACATAAAAGCAACAATTTTAAATGAAAGCGTGGCACAACGATAAAACTGCAATAACGCCTTCATTTAACGTTAATCATGTGTGCGATTAAACTCAATTGGATGTCATAAAGTACAATGAAGACTGCATGCTATAAAGATGGAAGTAAGTCATTAATGTGCCTATCTAAAACGATCAAAATATATTATCCTCTTGATGTATATTTCAGACTAGCTACTTCCGCGCGGTTTCACCCGCTCATCTGCTCGTCTCCTATTGGTCATAGCATGATGTTTTATAGCCTATAGCCTGCCTCGATAAATGCACTATTCAACACAAAAATAATTATTCAAATCGGACTAGTAGTTCCGGAGATTAGCGCGTTCAAACAAACAAACAAACAAACTCTTCAGCTTTATAATATTAATATATAATATATATAAGTAAGTATAGATATATTTTTGTCATTGGTTTATGAACCTTATTTTTATGTTGTTACGACTTGTTTTAGTTAGGTAGGCCTTCCTATTAGGTCGAGACTCTTGAATTTCACAAGGCTTCTCAGTTTTTTGTAAATTCCCAGTAGCAAGGAGAGTATCTGTGACCAGTATATGATAATAGGTACCTACCCATATTACACCCTTGTAATATTGTTAGACATAATATATGGCATGACATAATATAGCAACTCTAAGACAATTATTACATTTACAAGCTTTCCGCTCGGGTACAATTCCAGACACCGTGCTACTACTGAGAAATTTTCGAAAAAAGCCCAGTAATACTTTGCCCGACCCGGAAATTGAAGTCCCCTTGTTCAGCTGTCTTGCACTTGCGACCACTCGACCAACAAGGAAGTCCTTTTAACACATTTCAATAAAAACCGGGCTACCTGAATACCTAAGGCGTTAATTGGAACCGTTAATTGATCCTTTTGTAAAGCTTTAAAAATGGAGAGAGATTTTCTGCTTTCAACTGCAGTGCTCTTTGTCAGATAAATCAGGTTACTTTTTTAATTCACCTATTTTATTTAGTTTCCTTTTAATTGATTTTTCACTGCTATAAATGTTTTATAATGACACACATAAAATCAGTCTTTTTTAAGGGAGAAAATCATTCAATGACTTCTCCCGCCTTGAGTGAGTTGAGGGGAGTGTCAGACTTTTACTGACTCCGGAGCTGCGGACTGCCTAGCGTGTTACCGCGCTACTCCGGCTTGAAAAGCAGTAGGAACGGGGTGTGGTTTTTAGTCAGTAAAAGTCAAGTATGTAAGAGATAGTTCATACAAAATACGTTCTAAATTATAATTTATATGGTACATAGCGGCTATCCAGACATTGTGTAATAGCTCCTTATGTACAAGGCCAGAAGGCTATAGTTATAGTATAAATTCGTCCACATTAATCTACTTCTAACCACACTGCCTACCCCTTCGGGGATAAAAAGCGTGACGTTGCTATTTTTGCAAAAATCCAAAACAATCAATGGCTTGATTTATACGATGAATATGCATTTCCTCTCAACATTGCAATGTTGTTGCATTCCTGATTACAATGGGCATTTTAATGAGAGGAAGAAAATGTTCGGATCTCGAAATATAACACATTGAACGCCACCGCGAGAGAGATGAGTGCAAAGCGAATTCTCAGCTTTTTTATGCCCACTCATCAATTCCAAATTTTCTTTTTGAGGAAAGAAAATCATCAAATGACTTGTCCCGCCTTTTTTGAGTCAAAGTCAAAGTCAAAGTCAAAATCATTTATTTCAAATAGACCAGAAAGGCACTTTTGAACGTCAAAATTCAAACGTCAAAATTGAGGGGAAAAAATCATCTAATGACTTTCCCACCTTCTATTATCATTATAATAAGTAAACATAGTAATATATTTTTGTTCGAATAGGTATAGTGAAGGATTCGGGCGGGTATATTTTAATTCCTGACATCATCTCCTCTTGAGTTTCCAAGTCCAGATGTTTGCACGAAGATACACAAAGGTGCAATACTCTTTTTGATCGGATATATTAAGACACTGAAGTCCATAAACAATAATCCAAAACAGGTCTGTGTCAGACCTGTTTTCTTTGGCACCTAATCAAAATTCAGTTTGTTACTTTGTTTGCATTGTTATGGCAGACTGCCGTTTTTATTTTTTTCTGCTTCTGCAGACGCGAGAAACGAAACCGAAAGCTCTTGTTCGGTAGTCAAGCTTACGATAATTTGACCAACAATAAAAAATAGGCCATTCTAGATAAGGTATGAGTACCACCTAGTTCTTCTAAAAGATTTTTACACTGATGATACATTTTTATGGTATAAGCCGGTAAATGAGCAGACGGGTCACCTGACCGCCATTACAGTTGTTTGGGGAATCGGGGATTGGGAAAATTAGGTAGGGGATAATTGGGCCTCCGGTAACGTCGCTCACACAACGCGTTGGTTTACATCGGGTTCCTGTCAAGCCGGCCGAATCCTGGCTCTCCTACACTTAATCATTTCCCTTAAAGTACACTGCTTGATAAATTAATAAAAAGCCTTCATAATCTTACACGTCAATGCCTCTCTTATACTTATTACTTTAAAACATTTTGAAATTATATAAAACTTACATTTTAGGGAAAATTAATCTAGTCCCACTCTAAAAACTTAATGGATTGTTCATAACCTAAAAACTAAGTAACTAACTGTAAGTAACTGACTAAAATTAATAATACTTCGCTATTAATAAAGTGATTGAGCTTAATTCACACTTGACCGATCTATACTTTTAATTAAAAAATAAACCGACTTCACTAAAAAAGTTAAAAATAACTTTAATTTCGGAAGTCGGTGTTTCTCGGTATTATTTGTTTGCTACACCGACTTCCGAAATTAAAGTTATTTTTAACTTTTTTAGTGAAGTCGGTTTATTTTTTTGTAAAAAGTATTTTATTTCACACTTTTTAGTTGCGATACCAAGTATCGCAACTAAAAAAGTCGGTTAAAATTCTCTATCTCAATAACTACTTTATTTATTTGTATTGTCACAGTCACTTAATTAACTTTATTGTGTTTTCTTTGTGAGTATGAAGTTCCATTGGCCATTTCTGGTCTTCTTCATCAGTTCCACCTCTTCAAAGGTTACTTTTTGACTGTAAATGCTTCAATTCTAGATGAATATACCAAAATCACTATATAGTTCCCTATAATATTTGAGGAGTTCCCTCGATTTCTCTAAGATCCCATCATCAGATCCTAACTTGGTGACAATGGGACCACCTCAGAACTATCTATTTTCGAACAAAAAAAGAATTTTGGAAATCCGTCGACAATTGACGGAGTATTAATTAACTTTATTGTGATTTCTATGGGAGTATGAAGTTCCATTGGCCATTTCTGGTCTTCTTCATCAGTTCCACCTCTTCAAAGGTTACTTTTTGACTGTAAATGCTTCAATTCTAGATGAATATACCAAAATCACTATATAGTTCCCTATAATATTTGAGGAGTTCCCTCGATTTCTCTAAGATTCCATCATCAGATCCTAACTTGGTGACAATGGGACCACCTCGGAACTATCTCCTTTCGAACAAAAAAAGAATTTTGAAAATTCGTCGACAATTGACGGAGTATTCGATGAACAAACATACAAAAAAAAAAAAAACATACAAACAGCCGAACATAGTACCTCCTCCTTTTTGTGAAGTCGGTAAAAATCAACGGCGTTAAAAAAAAATGTTTTTCGTTAATTCAAAACTGACAAATCGGAATCGTAAAACGAATATTCACTCGATACGGAAAATCGATTTCAATTTCGAGTGCACTGAATCTATTCTAAGTAATCGAGTTGTTCAGTTTTATGACCACCCACATATTTGCGCAGTGCGCAGTTTATTGTGGATTTCCGAGGTCAAGTTTTAATGGCTGTATTTATATCAGAAATGAACAACCAGATTGTGCTGAGCTGTTTATCGATATAAAATATCGTATCGATATTAATTGCCAATATAATGTTTTATCGATGCTAAATGTTTTGGAAAATTTGCAGCTCTATTACCTACTGTCTATCGCATGATCTTTGTAATTTATTGTAATAATTTAGTAATCATCTGGGATTCGTGAAATCGTTAGTAATTTATGTGCAATGGGATTACATTGTGTGGGTTACAAAATCAATATTATGGATGTCCTCTCCATCTGCCGTTTTGGCAAATACAAGTCATTATTTATTGTCTAAAACTCCGAAATGATCATACTGAAATCATTTTTAAAAGAATCATGTTATAGCTCAAAATTACTCTAGTTGGTGGCTGTAAATAATAACATATGGTGTCATTAAACCTCCGAGATCGGAGGTCCTGCCTGGACGCTTTTTGAAGTAAGAAAAAAACCTTAATAACGCTTCATATTTATAATTTTGATACATTTTGTATGGAACTTAATTATGTCAAAATTGTATCTTTAGTAACCAAATCTACAGATAGTATGTAGATATGTTATTGGAATTGAGGTGTTTTTCTACCAGAGATGTGCTATGTAGCTATGCTGCGAGGATGTAATAACTAAGTGACCATTTCCACTGATACTAAGCTATATAGCTATGCGAGTTAGATGCACAGCTCGAGTATGTGATGTATCGTATAGCACGCATAATATTTCCATATAAAAACATATCTTAGTTAAACCCGTTTCCGCTAAGCGCTGGGCTATGTTATACGTGTATCAATGAATATGATTGGTGAAATCCAAACGCAATCACAGCAACATAGCACAGCACATCAACAAAAGAATTCTTAGCCGATAGAGACAAGCCGAGCTATCAAAATTGAAATATGTTACATAACTAACAATTAACAATATAATATGCTACATTATTTTGACGTTATATTTCAAATAGTACCGTAACAGTGGAATATTTATTTAGTCAAAACACAATACACAACATTGTTCTTATTATAACGAACCGACACTATTTACTCAGCAAGCCAATGTTATTTCTGTCGCGGTGCAGATGGTTTTCTTGAAAGTAAGTTTTGCAAATAATGTCTAATAACTATTAGTACAAGGTACAATTTTGTAATAATCGTTGCTTACGTCGTTTTGGGATTGAGATCTGTGATGTGATGTGAATATTAAAGTTTAAGAGCCTTATCATACTGGCGATTTGCGAGCGGCTGCGGGGCGGGACGGGCGCGAAACGAATGCGGGACGGGACGACCGCGAAACGAATGCGGGACGGGACGACCGCGAAACGAATGCGGGACGGGACGACCGCGAAACGAATGCGGGACGGGACGACCGCGAAACGAATGCGGGACGGGACGACCGCGAAACGAATGCGGGACGGGACGACCGCGAAACGAATGCGGCGCGAACGTGACGCGGTGCACAGCGAAAATGTCGCGGACATAAATTAGCAACGTTTTCGTTGCATGTTTCTAGCAAGTTATTGATGTACAATACACTCAGAAGCATGGTGGCCACGGTGCTATTCCCGGTAATCTCATTGCGCGTCCGCAACAAATTCGCTACGCATGCGTCGCCTGTTCATTGCCCGCCCACTCCGCTTTGAGGACGATAGATAATAGGGCTTTAAGTATAATACATGTTAAACATAATACTGTATTCCTTAGCATAATTAACATGATGTTTTTCGTCTATAGAATTAGATACGTATGTTGTTCTATGTCTAGGTTTTACAGACATACTACAAATAAGGTATTAGATCTACATACTAGACATAATATATTTGTACAGGGTTAATAAGTTTCAGTACGAGATCTTTGTTCAGCAGTGGATGTTTTCAGTTGTAATGATGATCACTATATGTATACCTATTTTTTATCGTGTGTTGTTGCAAATGCAACCTTCGATGCATAACTTAAAGTTCGTATCGAGGAATTGCAAACATTGCAACATCACGCCTTTTATCCTCGAAGGGGTAAGCAGAGGTGCATATTGCACCACGTAATTCCGCTGCACCCACTTTTCACCATTTATAAGTCCCATGTAATAGAGGGCGGGCCTATTGTCATATACCAGACCTCATTCCAGACTCCATGTTACTACTGAGAACTTTTCGAAAATCCGAAAAAAACCTGGTAATACTTTGTATGACAGGGGAATCGAAATCGTTACCCCTTGCACGCAGTCGTATCGAGGAATGTACATTGTACTTATACATTTTTTAGACTTTCAAATTATCTATAGCAATGTAGTCTAACGTTATATCTGTCTAGTTTTTCCCAATAACCCCGCTCGCCACAACAATAGCATAGCTATATAGAATAGAATCAGGCGTTACTTTGCGGAAATCTATGCTACACTAACAATACAGTAAGATTATTTCGTTTTAATTCCGCCGGCTCCCGCAGCTCGAGTCAACACCTCCTGAAGATGCTCCGTGGAGGAGCGAAACATATGTCGAGTGGTATATTGCATGTTATGTGTGTGTTTTATGTTGCACTACTGCTGCATGAGCATTTAATTGCGGGCGGGAGGGCGGTGCTGCACGTCGCATGTTAAAAAATACCTGTATAAGCGGAATTAAAACAAAATAATCTTACTGTATTGTTAGAATAGCATTACATAGCTAGTGAAAAGTGGGTAAATTGTAAATGTACCTCACAAATAACCGATGCACTATACCGTCGGGCGCTATAACTACTTCAATCAAAACAATTTACTTTCAACATTGTTACTGGTAATGTAAACAAGTCGTTTCACGATCAACATACAGTTCACACTGAATTGATACATTGGGAACGGCCAAACTTTCCGTAGGCTATAAATCTTGCTGTTGGATTATCAGATAAATTGGCGTGGGTATGTGCCTTGAAATAGAGGGGTACTCTTTATAACTGACTGCACGGTTGGCGCGATGGCTGGGCAACTGGCTGCCGTGCAACGTGTAGCGGGTTCGATTCCCGCACGGAGCAATTCTTTGTGTGATCCACAAATTGTTGTTTCGGTTCTGGGTGTCATGTGTATGTGAAATTGTATGTTTGTAAACGCACCCACGACACAGGAGAAAATCCTAGAGTGGGGAAACGTTTTTTAATAAAAAAAAAATAATAAAAATAAGTTTGAATTACATTTCAATATGTAGAATAAAGTGGGCATAGCACAAGTACATTCTGTAGGTAAATATAAAAATAAAAACTGCAGTGTTTTCATTTATCGTGTTCATTTGTTCGATTCCCGCATTGAACAACTCTTTGTATGATCGGTAAAAAGATCACTAAACTTTATTTAAGCATTAAGATATCTGTGTCTATACATATAAATGCGTATACTTATCAAAAGTAAATAGGGCTGACACTGTTTTTAAGGCATTTATCAAAAAGCATTTATAGGTATTTAGTTTTTTACAACAAACATTTTATCCAAGGATTAAAAAATCGGAAAATACGAGGTTGCGTATTCGAAGTCGAGGGCAGAAACTTGTATTTTATAAAAAAGCCACACGACACAATACGAAACGCTTTTACTTTACCACAAGAAAGTGACGAAATTAAACAGATGTGTCCAAGGAACAATAACATTTTGACATGCCAAAATTACGGCTAAGAAGGTGTACGAATGAGTGACATTATGACAACAATTGCGGCTTTCGGAGTAAAATTCAACTATTTATTTTTTACTCAAATAACAGACTGACAGATAAAACACTATCAAAAGTAGTCATTATCGTGAAACATACTAAATTAACTAAAAATCACCGTTTACTCACGTACATTAATTGAGAAAAGCTCTACTAGTTTCGAGACACATAGAGACTCTTCATCATAATCTGCGCGACGTCGCCGCAACTACGCCTTTTCTTTTCTCCATTGATGTATATTGTCTGCGTATTTTTTGTTTTCTTAGAAAAACAAATATTTTCGAAGATATATTGAAATTTTATTTGAAATATCGCGTGGCGACACATAAAACATACCTAAGTTGTACGTTTTATGCGTAGTAATGACGTATTTGCTCCCACTCCAAAACTTTGATTCGTTTTATTTAAGTATTGTTATCTTAAATAACAAAAAAAAATACGTGATTGACTAAATAGATTTTTTATCTTGATACCCAGACATTATCTCTATTATATTTTTTATGAGATAGGGCGGCAAATGAGCAGACTATTCACCTGATAGTTAACCATCAGCGCCGCCTATAGACAGCTCAGCACCAAAGGTAACATAAAGATTTTACAGGATTCATTCACCTCTGATAGAAATTGGAGAACATATTTTAGGGTTCCCTCTATCTGGCAGAATTTTAATGCTCCGAAATTTGTTTGGCATAACACACTTGGCAGAATCTTCTTTAAACGAATATACATATGGCATAAAAATCATTTAATATAATTATTGTTTTGTCGAATGTTTATATGTCCGAATTTACAAAGGCATACTTTTAAGATGGTAGAATTTTATTTCGCATAATTACGTTTGGCAAAGCTTAATTTTGCATAATTTTGTTTCACATAACGTTTATTTAGAGCGACGATTGTTTGGCATAATTTCACTTGGCATATTAAGAAGATGGTAGAATAAAAGTTAGTGAAGTGACAGGACCGAATCGCTGCAAAACCGACTGCACGTAGTCTTGTTTGTCCTACCCCTAGAGTGCAATTTAAAATCGCGTAGGCGCGGAGGGGCGAGGCGGCCCGCGGGCTGAGGAGCAGGCGGCTATGAGCGAGCCGCCGCAGCTGAGGCTGGCCGGCGAAGCCGGCCAACAAGCCGAAGTTGCGGTGGTGAGCGAAAGCCGTCTGCGACGATTAGCGCGCGTGGGGCCGCCGGAGCCCCGCAGCGCCGGAGCCGTGACAGAAACCATGCTTGCTTGCATGCTGTTTGCTTGCTGCATGCTTGCTTGCATGCTGCATGCTTGCATGCTGCATGCTTGCATGCTGCATGCTTGCATGCTTGTTTGCTTGCTTGCATGCTGCATGCTTGCTTGTATGCTGCATGCTTGCGTGATAGATGAGTCTTTCAATTATTATGGATATTAAAAGTATGCCAAAAGACGATTCTAACTGTGAACATTCTGAGATATGATGGTTCTACTTTTTAATTATTATGGTTATGAAATTTATGCCAAAAGACGATTCTGACAGTGAACATTCTGCAATATGATGGTTCTACATTTCAATTATTATGCGTATTAATTTATGCCTAAAGATGATTCTGACTTACAAAATTATGCGTTTTTAATGTACATATTACAAATGATGGTATACCAAATGATTTTCTACGAAATGAAGTTTCTGCCATGCGTTGTTATGCAAAATAAAATTATGGACCCCATATTTTAGGCATACTAAGAAAAAATCCTTAAACGTCAATAAGATATCCGAAGAATGAATGCCCGAATCACTCGCTATAGGAGACATTCAAATAATTTTCCTTTCATACCATATTTTCTCAAAAACATTTTTCCTTAGAAATGGGTCAGCTTGTCATGTTCTTCACAAATTAATCTTTGCCTCAGTTAAATAGACTGTGAAGTCGACACTTCACATTTACTCGTCTATTTTGATAAATAAATGTTGAATAAAATTAAACCCACAATTATACTTAAGAGATCAAAGAAAATATAAATGACGAGGCTGTGGGCTATTAAAGATTTATTTCAAGGACGGTGGTGGCTTTTGATTGCCGTTCTGGTCAAGTGGTTCTGGAACTGAGTCAAGGTCCCATCTTTGATTTCTTACTTATACATAACCAGATTAGCAGCCCGTGAAGATGTACAGCTAAACTATGAACCTATTCTATGCCCCTAAAAGGTTTTACTTTAACTTCAATGCTCAGTGGGTAGGTTGGAGATCACAGTTTATAACGTTTGTTTATTAAATTATGTACAACACACAGATAGAATACAGGAGAACATCATATATAGGTACACAAAGGGTTGCTCCGTGCGGGTTTCGAACGCCACACGTTGCGCGCCGGCCATTTGCCAGCCACCGCTCCAACCTTGCAGGCAATTTAGTGCCTAAATGCACTACATCAAGGAGGTACATCAGTACTGCATATTCCCGCAAAAATCACCCTACAGTCAGGAAAAATTATAGAAAGTAACACACTGTGTGTAACCAATTAAAATAATTAATAAAAAAATTAACAAAACTTAATACTAGAACTATCCTTAAAACCACAGTAGAAAACTTATAAATAATAATATATTAAATAATGCATCTTAAGAGGCTGACGTTAAATGAACTCTCAAAACTCAACGAACAAAGCCAGAGCATTTGCGTAAGCGGATTTTACGATACCATTCGAAGTCATGGCATAATCTATTCTCATATCCATTCCTAACAAAACAGCAAACAAATCAATCATTCGTTCTCTTTTTACATAAAACTTATATTTTCTATCGACAGGACAGATTGTTTAGACACGCAATTCGGACTTTTCAAACATTTTAACTAGTTTATGATAATTGCTATCAACATTAGCAAGGCAATTCCCTTTCGTACACGTAATGATCACGTCTGCTGTTTTACGGCATAGACGCCTGAGTGCTTATGCTCGCTTTTAAAATAGACAACTGAAAACATTTGGTTTTTATGAATTTTCTTTTATTGTACATAACACTCGTTGGTCGCGTGGTCGCAAGTGCGACTGCCGGACATGGAGTCTCGGATTAGAATCCCGGTTCAGGCAACGCATTAGTGTTTTTTTCGGGTTTTCGAAAATTTCTCAGTAGTTGCACAGAGTCTGGAATTGTCCCCAGTATTTCGCGATATGCTCACTCCCACATGGGACTTATGACACAAATGGTGAAAAATGTACATTATATAGCGGCATTACGTGCCGTAATGTGCACCTCTGTTTACCCCTTCGTGGATAAACGGGATCAAAAGCTAATGCCCGAACCCAAGCTGCGGACTACCTAGCAAGCTCCGGCTCAAAGGCAGGGGTAGGAACGGGGTTTAGACAGAGATTCTAACACTCCCTCTCGCCTCACTCAAGGCGGGAGAAGTTAAAGGACGATTTTCCGCAACCATAAAAACAAGACGGGGCGGGTCGTTTATGCGGTACGTATATTGTGTGGCAGCTACCTGGATGTTCCCATTCAATCTACAACCTTAAATTGTTACAATGATGTTCCCGAAAATGTACGCGAAATGGTATATTTAAACCTTAAATAAAACCGAAGTTATTTGTTCCACAGTTTTGGTGCCATAATAAAAAATGCTTAAGGGGTCAAGTACTACCGGATTATTAGATTTTTTCATATTGGGTGATGTCCTTTCATCAAAATCCGTTCAGTAGTTTCAGCGTAATAGACGGACAAACATCCAAACAAACAAACTTTCACATGTATAATATTAGTGTGATTTCTGTGGAATTCAAAGACACTGACTAATAATCGTATTTATTACAACTTAAGTAATTTAATTAACAAGTCAATCTAGCTTAGAATATATCGAGGTTTGAAATACGCAATTTCCTAAATCCTGTCAACAATATAATTCAGATTTCCCACACAGACGACGTGTTGTATAAATATTATCATACAATAAATCATACTCAATTTTCATCGTATTTGCTTTATGCAAGATTTACTAGTAAGGACTTGTTCACATTTATGTTTAAAATTTACTACCTATCATAATAATCGTTTCCGACGCATGGCGTAAGTGCGTCTTTTGGGTCTGTGGACGAGCAAGAGCAAGGGTAGCTCGCCGCCTGACCAGAACCAGACCCGTGCGTACGGCGCGTCGCGTACCGTGCTCAAGGAGCCGTCAAACCACCACATATGGGGCCAAATAGGGCTGATGCCTGATCCGGAGCTGCGGACTACCTAGCGGGTTTACCGGCGCTTCGCCTCGAAGAACAGGAGTAGGAATTTTTCGATACCCACTTGGCAACCCCATAGATAGGTACATAGCCATATTTAGCAAATGTACCTTAATCACTAGTATCCGGAGCTGCGGACTACAGGAGTAGGAACGAGGTGGTTTTTACTCAGTAATGGCAGCCACACACGATACAGTATACTTGCGTATACAAGTATACAGTATCGTGTGTCGCTGCCATAAGAGTCTGACACTCCCTCTCGCCTCGGCCAAGTCGTGAAAACACATTGGATTGATTGTCCCCAACAAAAACAAAAGAAAAATCATAATACCTAGTCGTTTTTTTGTAAAACTCCTCTTTCATTAAGGTCGACAGATTTTCATATTGATGTTATATAATCACATCTGTACCTACCAATTTGGAGCATGACAATAGTGATACAACATCACAGAATAAACATCAATACAAAAGTTCTTGAAATAGAATAAAGAAATTACATTAAGAAATTGACAAAGCAAACAAACTGGGTAGTTATACAAGACGTATATTAAATACAACAAAAAAGGAGTAATACAAATAGAAACCCAATTTACTTTAGCCTACAAATATAAAACCCGCATTACGAAGAAAATCTGACAAACGAAAAATAAAATTGAAATCACATAGTAATAGGTTTAAAGTCAATGCAAAAAATCTGTAAACTTAGTAATAAATAATAATGTGACTGGCTCGTTGGTCGAGTGGTCGCAAGTGCGACTGCCGAACAAGGGGTCTCGGGTTCGATTCCCAGGTCGGGCAAAGTATTACTGGGCTTTTTTCGGATTTTCGAAAATTTCTCGGTAGTAGCACGGAGTCTGGAACTGTGTCCAGGATATGGCAATAAGCTCACCTCCTATTGAAAAGTGAGTGTACAATGTATAGCAGTATTACGTGCCATAATATGCACCTCTGCCTACCTCTTCGGGGATAAAAACGCGTGACGTTGTGTGTGTGTAAATAATAATGTCGTGGTGGCCCAATGATTAAGACGTTCGCTTCTCATGCTTAAGAGTTGAAGCTTACCAACGGCAAAGTACCAAAGTGACTTTTTCGGAGTTATACATATCTACTTTCTTTAATTATTGAAACACCGCTAACTAACAACTAACCTGTGAAGGAAAACATCGGACTTATAATTTCTAATTATAAATTTGAATACTCCAAAATGCCCTTCAGTAGTTTCAGCGTGATTGACGGACAAACAAACTTTCACATTTATAATATTAGTGTAATTCAACTCTACTAAGGTTAAACACAGAGTCTATTTAACATTAAAAGGTACACGGTAGACTATGGTTTATTTATAAGTCGGAATGATCACTATTTGTATCATTAAAACCTAAAACGGGATATTTACCGATATTTCAGTTCATCCGTGATCATGGCGCTTGCAACATTGCCGAAATATCTGAAACTCACATATATTGAAACATGGTAAATATCCTATTTTACACTTTGAAAAACTATATATATAGTTTATTTTACTAAAGTAAGTACTTCTTACACGTATACGGAACTTGCTTAATGTAAACAGGGCCTAATATTGTATTGTTCATACATATTCAGTGAGTAGGTTATAAGACGAACTTATCCACCACGCTGCGTCTACGCCACAAGAATTAATTAGGAGGTTGATAAAGCTCCTATTTTCTTTAAATTTTGCCGACATAACACGTCTTTGTTATTTGAAGAGATGGAGCGTATTAAAATTCAATCAGTATTCGCCAATTAGCTACATGTCTTCTAAAATTGTTCATAGGAGCTCATATTGTTCATTCTTGTAGATATCAGTTTCATTTTTGTTACATGTTTTTCTCGAGTAATTTCTATGTCTCATATCTTAGAATTTTCGCCAGACTTCGCTAACGCTGAGTGTATTTAAAATAGCAAAACTTATTGATACTGTAAAAACACTTCGTACTAAGCCATAACTTTTACACCTACTAAATTAAACTGAAATAAATAAAAACACCTACATACGGATTATACGGATCACCTGATGGTGGTTAGCAATCGCCGCCGCCCATGGACACTTAAAACACCAGAAGCGGTACAAGTGCGTTACCGGCCTTTTGAGGGTTACGAATTTAAGGGTTGTTAAAGTAAACACGGCTCTCCCACACTTTGTTGGATAGTCCATTTATCGAGAAAGGTTATACCTAGGCAATAAAACATCACGCTACGATCAAAAGGAGACGAGCAGAGCGGGTGATGCCGCGAGGAAGTAGCTAGTAAATAATATTTGTTTAACTGCCACGAGATTGCCACAAACAATGTGTACGCGGACATTTTTCTTTTCTGTCCCTTTCCAAAGTATTTTACAGTTATATTGACGTCGAAATGGCGACCAGAACGTTTCATCAACTCGATTGGTCCCCTGTCAAACACAGCTTAAGCATTAACGTAGTTTTTATATGAAAACGTATTGTAAAAGGAAATAGGTTTTTATGTTAACAACAATATAACGAAGAAAATGAATGACATATTACTGAATGTGCCATAAAATGTTTGTTGCTATGTACAAGAAATAGTATGTCGTGGTTTTCTCTTACATATATTTTGCGAAAGTTCTTAAAAGATTGTCGGTGACAGATGGCTTACACTTGTCATTTAAAGAACATCGGGCGACATACCCACGGCGAACAAAAATAAAATTAGGTACGGTGGATAGGCATAAATCTAGTTCACAATGGTATAGTTCCCATACAATAAGGAGAAATTGGACATTTAAAAAATATTTATAAATGTTTTTGGGCAATAATTGAAGAGGAAAAAGGGAATCTAAAACAACATATTTTTCTCTTAACTTTTGGCGAAGGACTGCGAATGATGACGAAACTGCGATGTAGTAAGATAAGCTAGCTACCTGCGCGAGCGCAACATAATACCAGTTTTAAGACTATGGGCGAGAGTCTTGACGGATTTAGTCTGATTGGGTTTATAAAAATACCACGGAGTGATATTTTAACTTACTGAGCGGTCGTTTAGTAATTAGGAAAAATAGTCAACTTAAAATATCATTTTCATTTTACTAATTATTTCCATTTTCCCATTATTGTGAATCAAAATAACTACACAATATTAAATATGATTGCAAACACTATCATTTAAAAATATTTTGGTTTATGTTCGCGACTTTTAAAAAATCGGGTAAAAAACGCCCGATGTCCTTTGAACTTTAAATCGATTGTCGTATGATATTTTCATAATGGCAACACAAAAAAAACTGACGGTGGGTGGCCAGCGTGCGGTCCTCTCGAGTCGTAGCTAACCCGCCGTAAGCCCGTGAAACATCGTCGCATCGCGCGATTGCAGCTCGCAGTCGGCGCGCCGTAAGCATGCTTGTAGCTAGCGGTAGCCACAATTCGATACCACGCCGTGCCGGAGCCGTGCTAGTTACGTGTGCTTTAAACTTTATATGTACTTAAATATTAATTCTACAAATATAAATACATGTCTATCATATCTCCAGGCCTGTAAGACACACGCCTCTAATTCAAATTTGTAATTATACTGCTCCGCTATTCCAAAATAAATTGGCCACATTTGCACACAGCTGTTCTTGTTCCGGGTACAAAATGTGTCGGTGTAATTAGAAACACGTATAATATTTTCAACCCTTTGTTGTAAAGGTAACTGAAAATATAACAATAACTTGATTAATTTTATAAGCGTCGATTGTTATCTAAGTTACTTTTTACTTGAGATGAAAGCTACACTCTTAGTACCTAAAGTGAATAAACGACCTAATAGACTAAGAGCCCACGGCACCCAGACCTTTCTTAAATTAAAAGCTAATTTTTTCGCCGCCCATGAACACTTGAAACACCAGACGCGTTACAAGTGCGTTACCGGCCTTTTGGGGGTGAGGAATTTAAGAGTTGTTGTGGAATTGGGGATTGGGGTGGGGGTAATAGAGCCTCCGGTAACCTCACTCACACAACGAAATACAACGCAAGCGTTGTTTCACTTCGGTTTTCTGTGAGGCCGTGGTACAACTCCGGTCGAGCCCGCCCATTTGTGGCGAAGCATGGCTCTCCCACACTTACCACTTGTCTATTTCAAGTTTAAAAGAAAAAAACAATGTACATACAAAATGTTCCTTACAAACACAAGCTTAATAAAACACTTCTGACACAATTAACGATTGCCGTTATTATTGTCAATGTTTAGTGTTGCCATAAACCAGACGGCAAACAGTTGCCAGTAAATACCAGTGGTTGTATATCAAGAAGATTTATTTTTCTTACGAGGCAGGTAGAAGGAAAAGTTAACTGATGTTTTATGTAGTTTGTGTAACAACTGTTAGTATGATTAATTACGAATTTGTTTTCGGTTGTTGCTAGCACAACTTTTAAGTTTTTTTTTATATTTATTTTTTGGATACAACGTCACGCCTTTTAAACCCGAAGTGGTAGGCAGAGATGCACATTACGGCGTCTAATACCGTTATACAATATACATCCACTATTCACCGTTTTGTGTAATAAGTTCTATGTAATAGGAGGTGAGCCTATTGCCATATTCAGGGCACAATTCCAGACTCCGTGCTACTACTGAGAAATTGTAGACCCGGTAATCGAACCCGAGACCCCTTGTCCGGTAGTTGTACTTGCGACCACTCGACCAACGAGGCAGGCAAAATATTATTTTTAAAGGAATTGGTATCGTATCGAATAACGTTCACATTTAGATCCATTCTAAGAACTTTGAAATAGATCGCGAACGAGTAGTGTGTCCTTTATAAAGTCCACATTTCCTATATATATAAAAAGAAACTGCATTGCGTTCTGACAGGAAAACCTGACTCAAAATTGCAATATGTACAAACATTTTCTGAAACCTATACGCTGCACATAGGACAGTATTCCTTGACTCCCGTTTCCTAGAACTAATTTCTGACTCAAAGGAGCTACAGATCAAAGTATTGAACTGTACCCTTAGTACGAGTTTGCTTTACGTTGAAAGTAATCAAAACGAGTTGGCGTTCGACGCTTCGATTGGCCGATTCGAATAAACCAGCTATGTATGGGATTACAAAGTTATTGAAAAAGTTACAATTCCATGACTGCATTACATGACTGCCTCGTTGGCCGAGTTCAAGGGGTCTCGGGTTCGATTCCCAGGTCGGGCAAAGTATTGCTGGGCTTTTTTCGTTTTTTTTCGGTTTTTATGGCAAGTGGCTCACCACCTATTACATGGGACTTACAACATAAATTGTGAAAAGTGGGGGTACTCAGTGGCATTACGTGTCATAATGTGCACCTCTGCCTACCCCTTCGGGGATTAAAGGCGTGACGATATGTATGTATTACAATTTCGTAGCATCAAAGCAAATCAAATCAGTCACATAATCATGGTAGGCAGTCATTAACGACTTATAATAATAGGCTTCAATAAGTGTCACACAAACTAAACAAAGCTGATTACAAAACATAAACCTAAAGAAATATTTCAGAACACGACCACTTTTGTGTTACTAGTTTCTAGTAGGTATGCTACTTCCAGCCAGTAATATTTTCCACCAGTAGCGCTTTCGACATTTTCTCGCATTCATTTCCCAACAGGGAAACTAGCACTGGGTACTTCTGAGCCCCTAACGCGTTCAAACGGTTAACGAACATTTTCAATTCCCCCTTTATACCTAGACTTTGAACTTTATGGGTTTGGAATAGAGTTTAAAATCTAGTTTTTTGTATTTAGATGAGGCTGAGTCTACACTCATGGCAACACGCATATCCTGAAAGAGGGTTGAAGGAGGATCGTCTAAATATTTAAAAAGCCCTATTATATGAGTCATAAGGTCTCTTTTTATCTTCATTTTGTTTCCATACATCGCATGCAATTTGTAATCAGCTTCAAGTCAGCATTTCTTCTCCTTTGTTAAAACTGCCATTGCCTTGAGCCTCTTTAAATAACATTATTGTAGAGGATTTTCGTAAAATTTTCTTTGTAGAATTTATGATAGTCATTTATTGCGAAATGTGAAGAAATTCCAAAGAATCACATACTTTAGGTACTTAATAGAATCACTGTAATTTTTTTAGTTGAAGTAGAACAAATATTAAGTTTTTGTCTGCCTCTAACTTTGCGCATTTATCGAAACTTTTATAGTTCATCTAACTAAATAAAATATACTTAAAAAAAACCTAAAACCTTGATCAACAATTGCACTTACAAAAAAAGTCAATAAAAATCATCACCATCAACAATTCTTTTTTTATGAGTAGGGAAAATCGTCCAACGACTTCTCTCGCCAGGCGAGAGGGAGTGTCAGACTCTTACTGACTAAAAACCACCCCGTTCCTATTCCTACTTGTCGAACCGGAGCCCGGGTAAGCCCGCTAGGTAGTCCGCAGCTCCGGCCATCAACATCTCTGGATTATAGAACTCGCCTGCAAATGATATTCTTTCTTATGGATTAAGCCGGTAAATAAACGAACGGATCACCTGACGGTAAGCAATCGCCGCCGCCTATGAACACCCGAAACACCAAAGGAATTTAAGGGAATCGGTGATTGGGAAGGGTAACTGGGCCTCCGGTAACCTCACTCATACAAACGAAACAAGCGATGTTTCACGTCGGTTTTCGGTCAAGCCGGCCCATTCGTGGCGAAGCATGGCTCTCCCACATTTGTTCGTTGTTCCAATCCCCACTCTAGAGTAGTATAAAATATATCTGTAATAAGAATTATTTCATATAAATCTATAAATGTTTGACAAGGGCACGGACTGGAGTCCATGAAGAGCATTATACACTCACAGGCACATTTAACCGCCCACCTTGATTTTCTTGATTTTCTCATACACTACTTAAATCTGGGAAAGTTTGATATTTTTTTTAAAAACTAGACACATTTTGTTAATTAAATACTGTGCAGTAATGTTAAAAACTGAATTTATTCATCACTTAAATAAAAAAAAAGATATATTTAATAGAAAAGTCTTGTTTTACAATATTTGTTATTTTTCAGTTTCTGGGCTCATTTATTGAATTTTAATAATGGGTGTTACCTCCCCGGGCTCTGATGACTTCTTGCAGTCGGTTTGGAAGGCCACCAATGACATCTTGGATGTCGGATTGAGGGAAGTTGTGTCACTCCTGAACTGCAGCAATCTTGAGCTCCCCAATCGTCGTTGGTGCGGGAACCCTTGCTCGAACTCATCGTTTAAGGTTGACCCAGATGTGTTCAATTGGATTGAGGCCAGGGCTGCGTGCTGGCCACGGGAATATTCGTATACCGACCTCGTCCAGGTACTGGGCCACTATTCTAGCGACATGACATCGTGCATTGTCGTGCATTAATTGAAAATTTTCACCAATAAATGGTGCAAATGTCACGATATGGTCTTGAAGACCCTCTTCCAGATCCCTGTATGCAATAACACTACACCTATCAAACCCTACAAGATCGGTACGAGCGTCGTAACTGATGCCGCCTCAAATCATTATTGAACCCCATGATAACCCACAGTTTCCATATCGTACACGGGGCAAACCTCCCATTTGGTCGTATACACTCGCTGACGCCTATCTGGACCTCATAGGGCTATTCTGCTTTCGTCTGAAAACAGAACGGCCTTCCATTGGTCTGTAGACCAGTTTGCGTATTCTGGCGCAAATTGAATTCGCGCTCTACGGTGCTGTGTGAGCAATTCTGGGGCACGTGCTAGACGAAACGCAGTTAGGTTCCTCTCTGCCAACCTTCTTCTCGCTGTTCGTTCACTTACACTGAGATTTCTCACTTCAAATAGGCGAGTTCTAACCTCGGGAGTTGTGGTAAAGCGATTTCTCAATACATTGTTCACAATGAAACGATCGTCCTGAGCCGATGTGCACCGATGACGGCCTTGTCTCGGTCTCCGCGTGTAGGAACCCGTCTCCCGAAAGCGTCTGATAGCATCCCGTACAGTGATTCGAGGTACACCAAGCATCCGAGCAATGCGACGTTGGCTGTACCCAGCATTGGCAAAAACTATGGCTCTTGCAGCTCCAGTTGCATCCAGTGGCACTTTTATTCGATTACAATAATCAAGGGGGTGCAGGAAGTTAAGCAAAATGGTCATCACACCAAAAAAAGCAGGATAATCGGGTTAAAACTCACACTAACCCGATCGCTGAGAATGTAAAATTTCGACTAAGTTACAAAAATGCATCTGAATGCACGAACTTCTAAAAAAATAAGGGTCAAAGTGTTTAATTTATTGCCAAAATAGCCACTTGAAACATAACAGCCATCGGGATAAACATTCCTTATCGCAAACTAACGCGGTGACGTATTTCTAAGGTGGGCGGTTAAATGTGCCTGTGAGTGTATTTTAATACTAGCTTCTGCCCACGACTTCGTCCGTGGAAAATTAAAAATTTCGGTTTGTACTACCCCTAGCATTTAGGGGGATGAAAAATAGATGTTGGCCGATTCTCATAGATACCGGTTAAGCACAAAAAAATCATCAAAATCGGTCAAGCCGTTTCGGAGGAGTATGGCAACGTAAACTGTGACACGAGAATTTTATATATTAGATATAAAAATAAACATATCAGTATATACCAACTTCTATGCTGTCACGCGGCTATAGAATAATCTTAGGTTGCTTCTAGGTAAGCGCGCTCTATCGTCGACCGCATCGTCGCTTTCCATCAGGTGAGATAGCGGTCAAGCGTGAACCTATAGATAACAAAAAAAAAATAGAACATTATTATATTTAAGTAACACTATTTATTTTGTTCACAGGAGGCAGCAAGCGAGCCACTCGACTGACGGTAGCCACAGCTATCGGCATATGGTTACTTGCAGCCCTGCTAGCCACCCCAGCGTATGTCGGCTCGTACGTGCGCGCGTTTGTCGTCAACCCCACTACACAAGTAATTTGTTACAATTTTTTTTTATATTAAATGGGCCGACGTTTGGCCGCTATCTCGCCTGATGGTAAGTGATGATGCGGCCTACGGTGGAGCACGTCAATAATCAATCACTTTTTTATTTGATAAGTACTTTTATATTTCGGTTAGGTTAGGTTGACTGCACGGTTGGCGCGGTGGCTGGGCAACAGGCTGCCGTGCAACGTGTCGCGGGTTCGATTCCCGCACGGAACAACTCTTTGTGTGATCCACAGATTGTTGTTTCGGGTCTGGGTGTCATGTGCATGTGAAATTGTATTTGTAAACGCACCCACGACACAGGAGAAAATCCTAATGTGGGGCAAAGTTATTTAAAAAAAACGATTTCTTGTAATTTACTGTATAAAAGGCGTGTTTGAAATTAATTCCTATGTAGTGTCCCATATAGGTGTTTGTAGTGACCTCATAAATACACTAGCTATTAATGTTTATTTCATGTCTGTTAATCGCGATACAGACCTTTGGAAGGAGTTTATAAAAATATTTGTTGAAAAATAAGGTGGTGTAATATTTAATATTTTAATTTTGAACGTATATTACTTAAAACTACGCTCAAGAACCAGTTATTTTTGTTGACCTTTTAAAGTTAAAGTTGGAGATAATATGATAGGTATCATCCGGCATTAGCATGAAGCATGCAGAGATTCGTAAAAAGAGATGAGGTCATATCATTCTCAGAGCTCATTTACCCAAAAACCACTTAACAGGTTTGGCTGTTATTTGCAGAAGTAAATTCTAGTATTTTCAACCCATGTGTTAAAAGTGGAAATAAGCTTTATAAAAAGTGCACTAGGATACAACATCATACTATCATTGAAATCACTCTTTGTACAAAAAACTACCATATGGCTCGATAATGGTGCAGGGATCGAGTTACATCGCGATAATATGTTCGTCTGCCCTTTTGGCCTCTATACATTAATTATGTCAATAACTTAGTGTTAAACGATAAAAAGACAAAATGTATTAGATTTGTTTTGCCAAATGTTAAAAGTAATAAATGTGATATATTATTGAATAGTGAGAAATTAGAATTTGTAAAAGAGACTACTTTCCTGGGAATCACCGTAGACGACAAATTGCAATGGGGTCCTCACATTACATCTCTAGCGGGACGATTAAGCTCTGCAGCTTATGCTGTCTGGAAAATCGACAGTTAACTGACATAGACACGGCAAGTGTACTTTAGTTACTTCTATAGCATCATGTCGTATGGCATTTTACTGTGGGGACAGGCTGCTGACATTGAGTCCATTTTTATCTTACAAAAGCGCGCCGTCAGAGCTATATACAATCTTGGTCGTCGCGAATTTCTCAGGCAAAAGTTTAAGGAGATCAATATTATGACCGTTCCATGTCAATTTATCTATGAAAATATTATGTACTAGCTTCCGCCCGCGACTCCGTCCGCGCGGATGTCGTTCTTCGCGCGGAAGTTTTATTTCTCCATTTTGAGTAACTCTGACATTGACATCTTATAAATATCTATTGGACCCAAATACGGCGAGGCCCATAATAATTAGGGAGATTCCTCTATTGAGCTACTGCTGTTGAGCTCGCGTTCTGTAGAATAAAACTGAAAAAATAAGATTTTTTCTACGTATTTTTCCAGGATAAAATGTATCCTACCCAGGATAATAAGGTATAATTATACCAAGTTTCATCGAAATCGAACCGTTAGTTTTCACGTGATGCTAGAACATACAGACAGACAGACAAAAAAAAATCACATATTTGGGTTTGGTATCGATCCAGTAACACCCCCTGCTATTTATTTTTTCAATATTTTCAATGTACAGAATTGACCCTTCTACAGTATTTATTGTAATATGAATATGAATGAATGAATGAATGAATGAATGAGAGTGTTATAATCGTAAGAGTAGACAAATATAATCAGAAAGCTCCGAACTGCTAAGCTATCGGGAGTTATACGTGTTATTGTGAGTCAACCATAAGAGATAGACATTTGCTGTCGTGGAATATTTTTTAAACAATTTTAAGGAGAACATTTCCGTCATACGTTATTTCTGTGTAGCTTTAACCATTAAGGCTGCACACGCGACGGAAGCTTAAAAAATGGAGTAAGTTCTCCTGTTTTCCTAACATTTCCCTTCACTGCTCTGCTCCTATTGATCGTAGCGTGATGAAAAGTATACTATAACCTGCCCAGGAGTATGAAGAACAATTGTACCAAGTTTCGTTGAAATCTGTCGAGTGGTTTTTATTTCTATAAAGAACATACAGACAGACAGACAGACAGACAGACAAAAATTTTTCTGATTGCATTTTTGGCGTCAGTATCGATCACTAATCACCCGCTGATAGTTATTTTTGAAATATATTTCATGTACAGAATCGACCTCTCTACAGATTTATTATAAGTATAGATGTTAGGAAAAATCTATAAACTAGTTTGGTAAAGTTTCTGACAGACATAATTATCAAACAAGACATAAGGATAGATTGTGCCAGCCATTCTTTAGATTGAAAAAATAAGTAAGTCTTTCATGAGATATGTTTGCTACATGTTCGCCAGAAGTAGTAGAAACCATATACATTGCCATTGCAATCTTCTCAAACAAATCGTACTAAAACATAAACGCACATATTTTTAAAACTTGTATTTTATTATTAGTACACAATCTGTCGCCATACTAAAATCAGAATACCATTTCGCGCGCGCCTCAAAGAGCCATCAGACCACCACAGATGAGGCCCAGTCGGGCTGATCCCTGATCCGGATCCGCAGACTACCTAGTGGGTTTACCGGGGCACCAGTAGTAGGAACGGGGTGGTTTTTAGTCAGTAAGGGTCTGACACTCCCTCTCGCGTCGCCCAAGGCGGGAGAAGTCATTAGATAATAACCCCCTTTAAAAAAATTGTTGAGTTTAAGCGACTCTGCGCTGAAAATATATTTAAAACGTGACGTTTCTCTAGGGCACCACAGTTCAGAATATTATTTTTGATGTTACCATCTATTAATACATGAAAGCTAGAACAAAGATGTATTATCTATAGGTACTAATATCTATACTAATATTATAAAGCTGAAGAGTTTTTTTGATTGTTTGTTTGTTTGAACGCGTTAATCTCCGGAACTACTGGTCCGATTTGAATAATTCTTTTTGTGTTTAATAGTGCATTTATCGAGGAAGGCTATAGGCTATAAAACATCACGCTATCACCAATAGGAGCCAAGCAGAGCGGGTGAAACCGCGCGGAAGTAGCTAGTAACTTATAAAGTTATAATACAAATAATAATAATAGGCAATGGCCAAAACATTTTTATATTTAAATTGAATTGTTGAATGATTTTTAAGGGGAGAAAATGATCCCCTTTTTACTGGGATTCTCCTCCTTCTGCGAAGCCCAAAAAAAAGTTTCGTTTAGTCTAACTGGCAGATAAGTAAATATTTATCTTTTGAAACAAATGTTACAACTAAGTTATCTGCTGTAGTAAAACAAGCCCTTGAAGTTTACAAGATCCTACAGTCAACAAGAAACCTTATTTGTCACACAGTAAAAGTCGAATTAAAGTGAAGTGTGATTTACAAAAACTTCTAAGCACTATCTAACTTTGCTTTTCGAGTAAGCCTTAAGTTTAGATCACCTAATATAATAATACCGATTGGGTGACCTAATGCAAGAACATAAGACTTAGGCAAAACAATAAACAGGTTTCTGTGCCAAAAATAAATATACCTGATGGTATTTTTGTCGCTCTTTCTGTCTATAACAAAGCAGTCTAGACATTGCTTAAAGGTCAAAAGGATAAATTAGTTTAGCAAGTAAGGTGTGTCTTAAGTATCTTTGTGGAACTGTTGCGTTGTAGTTTTCTAATAATATTGTAGCTATTTTTATCCCCAAAATTCTGGTAAATTATTATAAATTTTAATGGACTAGAAGCATGCATCTTTAAATTGGAACGTGGCAAATTCAATCTATTTTTGTGTCGAAGCGAGTGAATGCATGTCTCTTCTTTTTTGTCAGAATCTGGGTACTTGCGGACTAACTTCCATAATTCTAAAATATACAACGTGTAACAAAATACCCATATACATCAAGAAGCGCTGATGAATACAGGTTGAATAGAATCTCTACACAAAGTTTCAGCTTAAAATACGATTTAAAAAAAATAGTACCAAATACTTGGTATGGCATGGTTCTTGGTTTCAAATGATACAAACGTGTCACAACACTACAGGGATCACTCGCTAATATTACGAAACATTTCTTCTGTAAATCTGATCGCCTAGTACTTGTCTACCTAATTTTAATTCGCGGCGCGTGTGTAGGTATTGGAAAAATTCATAACTTGGTACCATGAAAACATGAGTTTAAAAATTCCTTCCCGTATCGTTTGTTATGTTATCTAGAAACTGTGCAATTGATATGTATACCCCCTTTTTGTTACAGGTCGTATAAGTATATGATATTTATATATAATATAATATTGACGGCCTCGTTGGTCGAGTGGTCGCAAGTGCGACTGCCGTACAAGGGGTGTCGGGTTCGATTCCTGGGTCGAGCAAAGTATCACTGGGTTTTTTTCGGTTTTTCGAAAATTTCTTAGTAGTAGCACGGAGTCTGGAGTTGTATCCAGTGTATGGAAATAGGCTCACCCTCTATTACATGGGACTTATAACACAAATGGTGAAAAAGTGGGTGTACATTGTATAGCCGCATTACGTGTCGTAATGTGCACTTCTGCCTACCCCTTATAGGATTAAAAGCGACGTTGCTTTTTTGAGAATATTTGTGTTTTCTGAAATGAGATTTGCAATTATCAGTTTGTGCTATGTTTGTAATAATACGAATTATTTTTAACCGACTTCAAAAAAAGGAGGAGGTTCTCAATTCGACCGTATTTTTTTTATGTATGTTATTTTCTGTAATATAAGTAGGGACTGGGCATCCGTACTGTACCCTACTGTATATACGAATATACAACCAATATAAAACAAATAAATATAAAGGATTTTGTTAAACACAAAATTAGTTTTCTTTTATTTTTTTAGTTTTTAAATTTCCTACTTTAGTTATAAATTATTTAATTATTATGTTGTAAACCTTCGTTTTAAAAACTAAAAACACGTGTTAAAGTGCGAATCTCCATTTTTACTACTCCTAAAACTTTGTACTCAATCTGAAAAATACTATGGTGAATGGCAGCAAAATCGGTTCACACAAAAATACGTACGTCTTTTTTAGGGTTCCGTAGCCAAATGGCAAAAAACGGAACCCTTATAGATTCATCATGTCTGTCTGTCTGCCTGTCTGTCCGTCCGTCCGTATGTCACAGCCATTTATTTCCGAAACTGTTGGGCCTACATAGTTGAAACTTTGTAGGTTGATGTATTTAAGTAACCGCTATTCGAATTTTGAATAAAAAATAAAAAATAAAAAAATTAAAGGGGGCAAAAAAAATATATGCTGTAGATTTCAATAGAAACTAACAACGAAAATAGGTTTGAACCCAGATATCACTATTAATTTTTAAGAAACAAAACATTTTCAACAACAACTTTGTCGTTCATACAAACACTATGTAAAACCAAGTTATTTTATAACTTTTATATTATGTCATCTACTTACTGTTACGGAACCCTTCATGGGCGAGTCCGACTCGCACTTGACCGGGTTTTTTTTAAATCGGTCAAAACCTTGAAATAAGTAGACAAAAAGCAAGAATCTCATAATTATTTACTTGAACATAAAAAAAAATCACACATCCTGAATTCATTTCTCTATCCATTTCAGTTTTTAGTATGCTATCCATACCCAATGGAGTGGGGTGAGGGGTATCCACGAGGGATCGTCCTGATGCGGTTCTTGGTGTACTACTCCCTGCCGCTGGCCGTCATAGCCCTGTTCTACATCCTGATGGCGAGACACCTGGTCCTGAGCACCCAGAACGTGCCTGGAGAAATGCAGGGGACCCAGAGGCAGGTGTGTACCTTTTTCTTTTTGATGGTGGAAAATCATCCAATGACTTCTCCCGCCTTGGGCGAGCCGAGAGGGAGTGTCAGACTCTTACTGACTAAAAACCACCCTGTTCCTACTACTGCCCGTCGAGCCGGAGCCCCATACCCATCTGTGAGGTCTGGCTCTTTGAGGCGCATGCGTAACGCGACATTTGTATATAGCCTACCAAGTACTTTTAGCATATGATTTCATGCTCGTACGTAATCGAAACAATGTAACCAAGAATTGTATTGTGAACCTGATTGAAAAAGAGTAACCTATGGAGTTTCTTACTCGTTCTACTCCATAGGAATCTACACTTTGGAACGATCAAATAGCTTCACTAGAGGACTGACCGACAGACAGACGTTATTAATATTATTATATTTGCTTTGACGTTCAAAAGTGCCTTCCTGGTCTAATAGAAATAAATAATTTTGACTTTAACTTTGTACATTTATCGGTGTTTACGTAACTTTTCAGATGCGGGCACGAAGGAAGGTTGCAGTCACAGTGTTAGCCTTCGTCTTAGTCTTCGCTGCGTGCTTCTTACCTTCACATGTGTTCATGATGTGGTTTTATTACTGGTAAGTATCCAACCATGCGATTTTTCAGTAGAGGCGCTGATATAGTTCAAAGTCTCCTAACAAATCTAAGTGTGGGAGAGCCATACTTCGGCACTAATGGGCTGACTCGACCGTAGTAATACCACGGCCTCATAGAAAACTGACGTGAAATAAAGCTTGCATTGTGTTTCGTTATACGATTGAGGTTACCGAAGACCCAATTATCCAGTTTTCATTATCGCTTAACCAATAACACTATAAGTTTAATTATGCACTATGACATAACACTTTCCTAGATATCTTCAAAAAACAGATATACAGTATAGTATTACAGACTAATATAATATACCTGTAATATTCCATTAACCCATTACTGCTTCAACATACACAAAACTTGTCTAGAAGTCACGTATATACTTAGAGTACTTGCCTAGTTGAAACCTCACGTGTACTTTGATACAGCTAGTAACGTGATACGTGATCTATTGACGTGACGTGACGAGACCATTGACGTGACGTGACGTCATAATTCAATAAAATATCTTATCTCATCTTTCACGATGTGTGCTTAGGAAAGGGTAGATGTCTCGAGAACGAGACAAATTTTTTTAGAACGTTTTTTGTATCATGTGCCCTTCTTGTTGCATTATTAGTTACCTACCTATTTTTAAAAGACTACCGTATATTTATTGTTTAGTAATATCATAAATGCCGTATGGGGAGACGTCTTATGACTTATTTTAAACCACATATTTTTTATCATCTTGGCTGATGTACAGATACACGAAAAATGAGCGAAATAAGCTCAGTAGTTAAGCGAAAAAGTTATTATATGAGCTTATTTGAACACTCTTTACAAATACGGCATTATAACAGCAGCACCGCGTGTCCGTAACATTCCTAGACAACCTAAGACATTACAGGTCTTCTGAAGTCAGGGTATATGGAGCTGTTCACACAGAATTTAATACTTTATTAAATTATTTATTTTGTTTGTTTTTTTTAATTTTCTGTTTTTGTTGAATTATTTAGTTGTATTATGCTTCTGTGGACGAGTACTACTTGTAGTTTCATTTAAGTCATAAGATTGATCTCCATACTGTACCTATACAAAAATGTGTTGTGTTTCTTCATGACTTTTGAGTCTGAATAAAGTTAGGAGGCAAAGGAGTGATATCCAAGCTGTTCATTGGCTTTGATCACGCGGATAAAGCTACGGGAAACAGCTCGTTATTTTAAAACCTAGAAGAAGCTTTTTTATAATTCTGTGGAACAAAAAGTACATAAATGTTGGTAAATTCATAATATTTATATCAATTAATGAACATTTATCGTAGACTAAAAAACATTTTAAAATGTCCAATCTGCACACTAAGACTGCTTGCTTGCCAGTCGTAAGGATTTCGATTTTCAAAATTGTAATGTTTTTTTGTCTCCTCTTCAGCCCAACGGCGCAGGAAGACTATAATGGTTGGTGGCATGCACTGAGGATCATCGGCTTCTGTCTATCTTTCCTCAACAGTTGCGTGAATCCAATAGCCTTGTACTGCACCAGCGGAATCTTTAGGAAACATTTTAACAGGTAATAGTTTTAAGCGAATTCTTTTTTACATTTAATGGGTCGACGTTTGGCCGCTATCTCACCTGATGGTAAGTGATGATGCGGCCTACGGTGGAGCACGTCTGCCCATAAGCAACCTATTCACTCGGGCCTTGAAGACACCCAGGTTACAACCATCAGGAAACACAGACTCCGGCAAGGAGTTCCACTCCCTAGCAGTTCCTTTCCTGTTGATTGCTACACATAGGTGACGACGTGTTAGTCAGAAAATCTCAACGTTATGGCAATAAACGTCTTTTAAACCTTTTGCTAATTATAACGTTTTCAATTTTGACTGCACGGTTGGTGCGGTGGCTGGGCAACTGGCTGCCGCGCAACGGGTAGCGGGTTCGATTCCCACACGGAGCAACTCTTTGTGTGATCCACAAATTGTTGTTTCGGGTCTGGGTGTCATGTGCATGTGAACTTGTATGTTTGTAAACGCACCCACGACACAGGAGAAAATCCTAATGTGGGGCAACGTTTTTAAAAAAAAAAATTTTGATTGACTTTAAGTATGTGATCTAAATGCACTTGTAAATCCATGTTTACCTCTCACTGAACATGTTTATATCTAAATAGTACAGGCCAATGTCACCCCTAATTCGTGTCTCAAGAAGGCTTCAAATATATGCCTTCCCATGAAATTCCTTCCGTTCTCAATATTTTCACCCCTACCGTCCACGGCCGAAGGTATTTGAATGCCGTGACGCGGAAGTTTGAGCCTTTCTGACGCCAAAAGGATAGTTCACATTGTCTTCGGTGTTCTGGTAGCCAAAAGGATTAGTTTTACCAGTAATATTAAAAGGATCCCTTGTCATATACATTGAAACATACATCTTTATCTGAACTTTTTTTGTTTTATACGTTTCAAGCGTTTTTATAGCGGTAATGGATAACAGGTTAATTATCTAAAAAAAGAATTGCGTAATTCTTACAACTTCCTAATTAAATTTTCGATGCCTATTGATATTACTCATTGTGCCCATATGTGCTGATTGCTTTCCACTATTCACTAAATGTTATGTAGGTTTATGTCCGTCTCTATCGAGTTCTTTTTCGATAAAACGTTCGTCTCATAAATTTTCAGGTATCTTCTATGCCGAAGCAGTTCGACGCACGGTCCAAGAGGTTCTTTGTCTCTGTCGACATCAAGAAGACTGCACTCTAGCAGAAAAACCAACATCAGCATGGTGCCAAGAACGTAAGATTATTTTTGATGTTTTAAAAAAGAGACTTCGAAATCAATATAATTATTATCTGGCATTCTCTTTGACAAATTTTACCTAAATAAGTAAGTCTATGGAGTATCTGAGCAGTACATTTTAACTGCGTACTTGTAGGCCCTGTCTCAGTCGATTAATGTCCCTCGCAACCGATTTCAAATCAATGAATGCTAAGTAAAACGAGTAATTTACGTCTCTTGCCCCATTTTCAAATAAAAGAAAATATGACATACTTATCACTTAAAAATATCTTCATTTCCAGAACAAGCGTTGGCCGTGAGAGCAGCATCAGGCTCCTGAACAATGGCTCCTCAAAACTCTGAGGAAGGGGTCGTGGCCTAAGGTCCACGGCGAATAACAACCAAGAGAGGTCCAAAGAGAACTATAGCAAATCATTTGTCTATAAAACGGACGGTTTGGCACCATTCCCAAAGTGTTGTGAAAACGAAAATGGTGTAAAACTTCTAGAAACTAATTTTGATGGCAAAGATGTTAGTAGCACTGAGAGCTTCTTCTTGCCTGTTGATAATTTTCGTTCGTGTTAGTCTGAATTAAGTCTTAAGACACTATTATGTAGTTCAATATTGAATACCTAATCCTATGTGAATTTAATTCTGTGTCCTTGAAATACTACATGTGATGGATGATGGTTCGTAGAACTATTGAATGTGATTTTTTACATGTATCGTTGGCTTGCTTTAATGTAAAAAATAAACTCGAAAATAATAACTGATAAATTTCAAGTAACGTTCAGATATACTATTTTGAATTGGAGTTTGCAAAAAGCAAGGATAAGTCATCCTTATCCTTGCTTTTTAATTTTATCCATATTTATAAGTGTCATATCGAATGAAGGGACTTACATTATTATATTCTGCTAGCCTTTTTTGTAATTGTCAATTCTAAACATTCTAAGTAAGCTCAATCGCATTCTCGCCCGTCAATGGTCGAGATTATCACCCACATCCAAAAACATGGCGGACCTATTACCCCTCCAATCTTCCCAATCCCCGATTCCCCAACAACCCTTAAATTCCTTACCCCCCAAAGGCCGGCAAGGCACTTGTGACACGTCTAGAGTTTCAAGTGTCCTTGGGCGACGGCGATTGCTTACCATCAGATGAACCGTCTGCTCGTTTACCGGCTTATTCCATAAAATAATACCGCGAGCGAGCTCACTCCGAATGTTTCGAATTGACAATAATACAGAATAGCCTAGCTGAACCAAATAAATTTTGGAACCAATGTACATACCTACGTATGTAGCTTACTTACCTACAGACGAAAATAATAAAACGACTGCCTCGTTTGTCGAGTGGTCGCAAGTGTGACTGCCGGACAAGGGGTCTCGGGTTCGATTCCCGGGTCAGACAATGTATTACTGAGCTTTTTTCGGCTTTTCGAAAATTTCTCAGTAGTAGCTCGGAGTCTGGAATATACCCGGTGTATGGCATTAGGTTCATCCCCTATTACATGGGACTTAAAATACAAATGGTGAAAAGTGGATGTACATTGTATAGCCGCATTACGTGTCGTTATGTGCGCCTCTGCCTACTCCTTCGGGGATAAAAGCCGTGACGTTGCATACACGTTGCATACGAAAATAATACACGATAGCACCGTTCTTTTATTTCACGTACATATTAAGTTCCTAGTGTTGTTTTACTTTTAAGTCTGGCTCCCGTATTATTAACTTAACAGAAACACCCAATTCGATAGCACTATAGAACAATAATGTCACATAAATATTTATTTTGGCAAATAGAATAGAATTCATGGTTATTATTTATTTACAAAAGCTTAATCACGGCACGTATTTTTATAAATTACTAGCAAACCCTGCGAACTCCGTTTCGCCACCAATGATTTTCCTGTTTTCCTGCTTTTCTCTTGAATTTTTCCTGAACTTTCTTTGCTATAAACCTCACGGAGCCCGAGACCTTTCCAACGAATGCAAAACCGTGGAAATCGGTTCGTGCGTTCTGGAGTTATAGCGTCAGGAAGGAAAACCCGACTTATTTTTATATTATAGATTACTAGTGCCTAACAAAAATGTAATAGCAACAAGTAATTCTGCGAGTTGCTTTTGTTATTTGGGGAGAAAAGGCGTGACGTTACATACAAAATATGTATTTGCATATGTAACTATTTCAGTTTCCGACATTTCGAAAAGAGAAAAAATTGGTTTTTATCAACATCTCCTAATTTCAAGGAACCATTTAGCTAAAATAGGTGACATTTAATGACATTTTAGTTTTAACCAACATAAGGGTGACCTAACAGTACCTAAAGCTGTCATCGTCGTATGCTGGAGCAAAGATATGTGCGAGACACGTGTTTTCTATTGTCTCATATATTATAAAGTCAAAGTCAAAGCATTTATTTCAATTAATCCTAAATTAGCACTTTTGAATTGTCCGTCAGTTTGTTCGTCAGTGAAGCTAGGCGCTCGTTCCAAAGTGTTGTTTCGAATGGAGAAGAACGAGCAAGAAACTCCATCGTTACTCTTATATTATATCCGCAGACGAAAGGTTAAGGGATGATTTAAGAGGGCTTGGTGATAATGATCATAAGTAGTCCAATGATAAATAAAAAAAGCCATGTCCATCATCTTTTTTTTATATTTTACTAAAAACTGTCATTACATTACATATCCGAACATTGTAAATAGGTTGAAAATTAATATTTATTTAGATTTAACAACAACACCTTAAACGTAATAGTGGCTAATGTTTTTTTTTTGCTCACCAGATTGTGCAAATGTAAAAAAAGGTTTTTGGCCAATCACTGCAGTTGTCAAATAATGAATGACCAATGGTGTGACACTAGCTAATAGGGATGATGACGGGGAATGAAAATTCAATATTAATTTTATCCGTCAATTAGGTAATGAAAAAATATTAGACACGTATTTTTATTTTGTCATATAAGATAACAATCCTTAGATAAAACGAATCAAAGTTTAGGAGTGGGAGCGAATACGTCATTTCTACGTATAAAACGTACCTAGAATTGACGTCACGTGATATTTAAAATTAAAATCAATATAATATCTTCGAAAGAATTTGTTTGCGTAAGAAAATAAAAAATACGTGTCTAATATTTTAAAATAATCTACAAGACGGGTATTAAAATAAAAATTTGTCATCTACGCTATAGTCATATTCCCTATTGGACAAAAAGACGAGAGGTTCATAGGTACTAGCTCATCTGGTGAGGAAAAAAACAATAGACCCTACTATTTACTAAAATTAAAATGTTAGCGATAAGGGAGTTGTATACTATGTAATTATTGTAAATATATATAATTATGTTTAAACATAAAACTTATGTATTAATTGGATTCAAATCCTTCTTGTGTTAGAACGTTCTTAGTTTTTATTAAATTTAGTTAATTTTAACACGTTCTTTTAATAATGTATTTTTCTATTGTTTAGGGTCGGTTCATATCTGACGTAAAATACGTCGAGTCGTCGGTACTAACGTATCATCGGTTGAGTTTGAACGGTCAAGTGTTTTTCTATACATTTGTCTGTTCTGGCGATATGAACTAAGGCGTTTATCCACCGCCGCCGTCACCGGACTGCCACCAAGAACGAGATTATTTCGGGCCGAGTTTAATATGACGTAACGGCGATCGTTTGTCCACCACGATCGATTAGTAACAAAATAATAACTGAACTCGTGTACGGTGCTACGGCGACGGCGACGGCAGTGTATGGACAAGTTTGTGGCGACACCTGACTAGTGACAGATGACAGAAGTCGCACATAGACTATCGACGAGCAAATCAACGGATGACGTCATAAACATCCTGCATCGCACATGTAAAGTTTACATGCGAATTAACACGGATAGAAAATCTCAACGAACAACAGTTGGGCAGAAAGCCCGCCAGGCTGAACACCTCGCCTGGTCGGAGGATCCTCCTTTTCTTAGGGAACTTTACTCTCTGTTCCATAAAAGTTCATACGTGTTTTGTATTGCCGGTACATCGGCCCGTCAAAACGGGACACGCGACTAAGGGATGCAATGTAAATGTATGTAGGTACCGCTACTTCGGCCACTTCAGCGCCGTCATCTCGTCCTCGGTGACGGCAGCGGTGGACAAACGCCCTTGGAGTTTTCATAAACCAGTCAAAGACTGGAGAAATATTAGTATTGTTCGTCTAGTCATTACTTGCCTCTTTTATACTAATGAGTGTACATAACCTACCTATGTAATGAATATGTTTAACGAAACAAGAATATAAAATTATAGTTTTTAATAAATTTGCTGTGTTATTTGTAGTTTTAGTAAGTACTAGCTTCTGGCAGTGGCTTTGTCCGCGTTCCTATGAGATCCTATCACCCAAGTCACCTCCTACCCAGTCTGTATACCAAACATCAAAATCCGTTGTGTAGTTTCAGCGTTAGTGACGGACAAACATCCCAACAAACTTTCACATTTATAATAACTACATATTAGTATGATATTTAAAAACGAAGCAACATTATGTTTATGGAGATTTATTTTACTCTACTCCAACTTAATTTTCTTTCACAATTTTAACCGACCTTACTTTTTACTTAGGAGTACTTAATGTGTGTTTTATTTCCGATTACTAAACAGATCAATGTGATCTAATAAATTGATTTTTGACATTCAAAGATTTCGGTACATTACCTAAATAAAGTTTGAATTGCTAAATGAGTTAAAAAATTTTTGGTTTACCTTGCTTTTGATTTGATTGATCACAACTACTATTTCTGCAATATATTTTAACAGAAAAAAACCCAGCAATTATTTCGCAGCATACCGAAAAAAGTTCGCCAGTCGCTTTTGCGACCATTCGACCAACGAGGCAGTCTATAAAAAGTTAATATATTAATAATAGCCGAATAAAATTACCTAGTCAAGAAATGAATATTTCATAATTTCGGATAAGGTATTGTAGGTAATTGTGTAAATAAAAAACAATGTTAAATTACGATATTTTATTATTTCACTTTTAATATTAAGATACAAAACGATAAAAATATTATTCTTCACAAATGCATGGTCACAATTACTAATTATTTAAAAAAATAATTTAATATCAGACCTTGTCATTAAAGCAAAGTAAGGAACAAAACTATAAAAAAAAAATTACAAAAGTACATACAAGTAGAAAAATTACGTAGTTTGAGAGCAATAACAACATAATAAATTAATAAACATTTTAATAACGTTCACTTCAGATTAAAAAAAAATATCGAATTCATATTAATTATACTTTCTTGGGGCAAGTTCAATAGGTAACTAGTTAGCGGCCCGCCCGCTAGATGGCGGTGTGGCGCTTAAGAGTGTCGCCCAAAGATACACCAATACAATACAATACTCTATTTCTCTTTTTGTATTCTTGATAGTATCTTTATAGTCCAGTCATTTTGGTAATAAAAAAGGGGGTTAAAAATTATTAATACATAAATTGTAGGATTTTTTTTTCTAATTTAATTTTGTACAAATATTTTTTTCGTAAAATGTGGCGGAAAGGAGATATTCCCAAAATACCGTTTTTAGGCGCCATTTTTTCAATATGGCGGCGCGAGCGGCGGTGGTACGAGGTGGCAAAGAAATTCGAAAAGAGCATACCCAAATCAATAAATTAACTAATTTTCAAAACTCCCGGAAAACTTTCCAGGTAAAACTACCAAATGACTGGACTATTATGTAGTAGTAACTCTTGTGTATCTGATTCTTTTTTTATTTTGATTTTAAGCGATGATGCGGCCTATGATGGAGTACGTTTACCCATAAGCAACCTATTCACTTGGGCCTTGAAGACACCTAGGTTATACCCAAGAGGAAACATAGAATTCGGCAAAGAATTCCACTCCCTAGCAGTTCACACAAGGAAACCAGAAACAAAGCGCTTTGTGCAAATACTTTTACTAATTTGTTCATGTTCATTATTTTCTTTTTCATCAGAGACTTAGTCATTAAATACGCTAATAATATAATTTTAATAGATTGTTTCAGGTTGTTGAGCAATATTATGACTACTATTATTTTTAAGTATGAAAGCTCCTTCCTATATCTAAGTGAAATCGTACTACTTCTGGATATCCTTTCAATACGGCAATATGCAGCGGGGTATTGCATTTATAGTTAGCATCCACTGCATATTACATCCGCATCATGACTAAAGTGCTATATGTATACAACGTGTAACAAAATACCCATATACATCAAGAAGCACTGATGAATACAGGTTGAATAAAAAAAAAAAATAAGTACCAAATATGGCGAGCGAGTCTAACGAGCGATAGTACGCGCGATTTCAGCTCGAATTAAAATACGTTTATGAGCCTCTAGCAAAATAGTACCAAATACTTGGTATCGCATAGTTCTTGATTTCAAATCATACAAACGTGTCACAACACTACAGAGATCACTTGCCAATATTACGAAACATTTCTTCTGTCAATCTGATCACGTAGTGCCTGTCTACCTAATTTTGATTCGCGCGGCGGTGCGATTGGAAAAATTCATAACATGGTACCATGAAAACATGTTTAAAAAACCCTTTCCGTGTCGTTTGTTATGTTATCTAGAAACCGTACAATTGATATTTATACCCTTCTTCTTGTTACAGGTCGTATAAGTATAAAATTAGGTTTTCTGGATTATTTGCTCTGATGTTTTATTTTTCCTTAACGCATTGAATAATAATTAATTTTGTAGAATTCTATCATTATCAAATGCAACTTTTGCTTCCATTTTAGTAAATGTTTTATAATAAAAACATGGTGTCCATTAAAATAATAATTATTAGTTTCTTTCAATCGGTGGTCTTCTAATAATTATTTTTAAATATACAATAAGTGAAGCAAATACATTTGTTTCTTATATTTTTATACAAAACATGAAAAATTAAACTCAGTTTGACTTCCGACTAGTGTTAGTAAGTAGTGTTGTATTTTTTAATCTTTATTTTTTAGTTGTAGGTATTATCGTGGTTTGTTTCTTTTGTCAATAAAATATTGCAATGTCAATTTTCCAGTCTTTTGATCGCCATAAACTTTATCTAAGAGACGTTCGAGTTTGTCACTATGCCAAGAATCGTAAGCAAAGTAATGTAACGGTGTCAATCCAGCCTTATCAAGTGCTGTACATATTTTCTTAAATTCATCTTCATTTACGAGACTCTCTAGCTTGTCAAAAAACTTGTAGGACTGACAAGAAGCAGCTCTGTGAGCTGCCAATTTATCTTCTGAATCTTTTAAATTAAAAATGTGTACCAGTTGTCCTTCACTCAACTTATCTAAGGCTCTGTTAAAAAAATATAAATCTTGATCACCTAGTGATTCCGACACTATGTGTATGAAATTCTTAGATTTAATTCTATTAAACCATTTTTTATCAAACTGCATACTAAAAACTTCTACCACCATCTGAGCTGGTAAATCTGATAAGAAATTGTCCATTAAAACAAGTTTGGGACCACTGTCCCACTTCTCGGGTCCATATGCAATTAATAACGGATTAGAAAACGGAAGATCACAACAATTGAATAAATCGATAATTTGACTGACATTAACGTTTTTTACTGAGTCTATTATAAAGGCTACCACATTTCTTGCGTTTCTCTTGGTCGCAATGCATAAAATACAACTTCTAGAACTTTTACTCACAATCTTTATAAAGTCGTTTAGGTTTGTGTCACTCAATACATATTCAAAACATTTCAATAAAAACAAAGCAGTGTTTTCCAAATACTGATCAACGGCCGTGTGTATTAACTTAGCCATCTTTTCATGTTGTAGGAGCCAGTTTTCAAACATAGGTTTTAATTCTGTGTTGTGGATTACATTATAGAGATTTGGATGATTCCCTAATTTTGCATTAAAAAATCTTTGAGGACCTCCGACTTCTGATTCAAGAAAGGTATTAACCAGATATGTCCACATATAACTCTTACATTGGAAGGTTTTTAATCTGTCACAAAGGAGTTCTGTAGCAAAATATTCTGCGAATGTGTAATGTACAAACTTAGGCTCGCTATGTACAATTTGTTCAATAATACCCGTCTTTTCCTCTCCTAACTTTATCCTTTCAATAAAATCATGCATTTGCTTAATATCATTCTCATCAAGAAAGTTTATATCATTCATCTTCCCAAATACTATGTATGCGGCAATTATTTTATGATTGTAAAAAAAAGTATCACGCTCGTTTTCTATAAGTTTTCGCATATCAGGGTCATTGATACACAAAAGTGGCTTTTTTTCACCAAAACGAATCTTGAAAAATTTAATATCAATAAACCGCTCATATATTTGGTTTAAATTAATTTTGTTCATAGTTTGTTGTTCGCTTATGAAACTTTCATAACTCTCTGCATTGAGTGGAAAAGTGTGATAAGAGTCTTGAAAGATCTCAGATATCATATATAAATGTAATGGCATGCTAATAAACTTGCTATTAGTATCAGTTAACACAGCAGACAGGACAGCCAAAAATCCTTTTACTAAATGCTGCAAGCACCACGGTTCGTTGTAAGGAAAATAACTCAGCATCTTAGATTTTCCTGTTTTTCTCGTAGACCAAATTTTCTCTAAAAATTGCCGTTGGTCGTCCTCTGACAATGGCTCTATCGTAAAAGAAAACGTCTGCATAACACTTTCCAACTGATGCAGTACATTATATAAACGACTAGTGATCCACAAATGAGCAAGTTTTGAATTTCTAAGAATATTTGCTATTTGCATAAATTCATTTGCATAGTCGGGACAAATCTCATCAAAACCATCAAATAGCAAAGCTACTCTGTTGTTATTAAAACAGTGTACAAATAACTGCATCTCAAATAAATTTAGTCCACTGACATTACTTCCCTGCTTATCCACATTTAAACAAATATCTTGGTTTTTAACAGAAACTTGATCAATGACTAGTTGGAAATCACATGTTCTATCTTTACTAGCTTCGAAACCAATTGCTCGAAATAAAAACTTTACAACTTCTTTGAAATCAATTTTAATTTTATGTTGCTCGAAACTTTTTAACTCATTAATGAAATCCAATAAATTAATTTTAGAAATCCACAGCGCGGGGTATTTTTCTTTCGTGTTTATTGCTAAATGTGTAAGTAAAGAAGATTTACCCATTCCGGGCTCAGCGCTTATTATAACTACTTTCTCCTTCATGTCTTTCAGAGTGTTGAGTTGTAATCTATAGGCGTTGTGTGAATTCTTTTTAACATGCTTTAGCATATTTGACAAATCGCCATGTGATTGTTGCCAAACAAGAAAATTTTCATCGTTACGAAACCAATGAATGTTACAAGTTTCAAACTTTTCTTTAAAATTTACATAATCGTTTTCATTATCTGTAATTAAAACAATATCTGCTGCACTGACTTTAAAATCGTCTCCTAATTTATCATATTCTACAACTTGGAAATCATCATTACCTTCAATATTTTTGTCTAATGTTACATACCGACATACTTTCTCCTTAATATAATAGTCTAGTATTTCATCATATGATGGGTTATTAAAATGTCTGCCAATTATAGTATTTTCATTGTTTATAATTTGATAAAGAACATTAGAATTCAGTAGCTGATACGACTGATCTTCGAACAACACGCCAAGTTTAACTTCCTTTCCTTGAAAAATGATAAATCTTTCGTTTTGCAACATTTCGCACATAGTATCATCTAGGTCTTCAAAACCTATTTGTAGATCAACCGTGGTGGCAATATTTTCAATCGCTATTCCATCAATTTGATGAATTAAATCCCTATTAGAAATTAAAATTATTTTGCCTTTAAAATACTTGATTAACAGGTTAAGTTCTGCAAAATAATGTTCACCTTTGCAAACTATTATTAACGTTTCTATTTTGGATTCTTTTACTTCTACTTTAACATCGGCAAAATAATTACTATTGGTTATATAATCCAAATCAATAAAGGTGTAATCACTGTAGTGATTATCTTTAAAATTTTGAAGTAACTTCATACTGGTCAGAGCGATCTCTTCAGTAGATATTATCATTATTTTTATTGTCCCTTCTAAAAAACTATTTAAATGAAAGAAGCCTGATATTACATCTTTAAATTTAATCTCACACATTGTATTTTTTATTGTTTTTGTGTACGTGAAATTAAGAATACTTAATAAGGGACTATTAAGGACATCTTGTTCTGCATCTATAAAATATTTACAAGATTCTGTCAGGTACGGGGCTTCACCAGAAATCTTCCACCATTTTTGTATAAGATCATGAGTTTTTAAAAAAATAGCATGACTTTTCACTTTAAATAATTGGTCACGTTGTCTAGGAATATTACCGACAAAGAAATGATCTATTTCTTTTTTTACAATATCTTCAACTTTGTCCTCTGTTGCCTGATTCGTATAAAAAATAAGTTTATCAAGAAAATCTTTTATTAGTCCTTTATCATATTTTTCGTGAACCAAAGATAATCTAGGAAATCGATGAACATTTATGTCAAATCTGTATTTACTGGGATCTGTTTCTATAAATACTTCATTTCTTAATCTCTCTAAAATTTTTATATTATCTGGAGATAAAGTTTCTAGATCAAAATTAAATTTCAACGTCATTGTTTTTTCATCTAATATTAGCAGATTGCCAACTAGACCACCTATCCTGTACGTCTCTAAATCAGTACTCTGCAAAATTTCGTTGGGGCCGACTTTATCGTCATCTATTTTAATCATAATATTGTTGTCAATGGAGAACTCACCGATTTCAAGAAGCTTTTTAAATAGTGAGCAAAGATATTCAAGTTTCTTATCCCTTTTTTGATCGTTACCAGTGAAACAAAAGTTTAAATTGCCAAAAGCAATAGGAACTTTAAAAGTATACGTTTTCAACATACTCTCCACCTCTTCAACGTTCTCCGTGCCTATACCTTTCTTTAATTGTATTGCTTCTTTACAAAGAGTATTTTTAAAAGCTATTAATAAAGTACCATCACTTGTTAAGAAACTTTCTCTAAATGTTGCGTTATAAAATTTGGGCGCCTCTTCTCCTGTGAGTTGAACATCTATAATATGTCTAGCAAGGAATACATGATACGTTTTAATCAATTCGTCCAACATCATGTTACTGTAGTTATTATTATCTTTAAAAATAAATCTTGAAAGTCTTTTTGCTAAAAGAACAGCACGCGATTTTACTACTGTGACTATAAGGTTTTCTACGTCTTCTTCGTCATAGTTAAACTGAAATACCTTTCCGTCTGTGGTATTTATAAAACTTTTTACTTTGCTTTGTTCAGTTTCTTTCATTTTAGAAAAATTCTCAAATGCTGAAGTGTAAATTATGAATTCACAGTCTATATTTTTGAACTCTCCAATGAACATGTCATCTTTCGTATCTAGCGTAAACATTTGACTTATTTTTATATAACTTTCTAAATATTTATGTAAACTGAAATCACCATTCAATTTCTTTAATTCGTCGACTGTAAATTTTTCTTTTGCAGGATTATCTCTGTGTTTCGCTTGTAAAAACATCATACTAGGTTTTTGATCATTACTTGAATAATATCTAAAGACAACATCATCAAAAGCACCCATATTCTCAGCGTTGGTCCCAATAAAGAATTTAGGTACCTCTTGAACATACAATGATCGTAGTAAAATGAGACTCAACAGTTTTGTTTCATACAATTGTCCACTCAGTCCAGAAGTTCCAGTTCTTTTGGGATAGAGAAATACTTTTTTCTTGTTACTTTTTTTACTATTTGATTCCTGTTTCATGTCATTATTTACGATGTTTTTATCTTTTGTTGAACCTTCTTTCTTCACCTTATTGTCACCGGCATTCTTTTGCATTTTAGTTTCTTCTTTCTTTTGTGAGGTTTTAGAATTAGCTTTCATTTTTGGAGCAGCGTCGTTGCTTTGTTGACTAGAACATGTGTTTGAGTCTGTATTGTGATTACGTTGCATATCACTTTTGACAGTACTAAATTTGGCTGGATTAGGTTTCTTTTGTTTATGAGTTTTGTTTTCAACGCGTTGTTCGTCTATTTTTAAATCTTTAGTATCCAAATCTTGTTTACGATCAATTAAAACAGTTTGTTTGGAATTTTTATCTTTACCTTTAAATTCTTTTTTATTTTCTATAGCTATTTTTTGTTTATTGGATGATATTTGTATATCTTTACTATCTTGTAGGTCATTCAGTTCACTGTCAATGGGTTGTTTATCTGCGACTAATTCACTTTTATTTTCTTTAAAAATTTTGGTTACATCGTCAATGTCAAACATTTTCGAAGTCTCAAGAATTTCACTGGTTTCTTTATTAAAGATTTTATTTGAAATTTCTGTAGCTTTTGTCTTTTGTTGATTAGAAGATATGTTTAAATTTACATCTATACTGTCCTGTAAATATTGAAGATCATTGTTTAATTCAGTTTTACACTCTTCAAATGTTTTAGTTACGGCAGTAATATCGCTTAGGTATGTACTCTCTACATTTTTCATGTTTCTTTCATCATGTGAAGACTGAGAATTATCCTGCTCTAAAGAAGTAACTTTAGCTTGTTGTTGACTAGAAAATATGTTTAAGTCGTTGCTATTTTGTGATTGTTTAACATCTATTTGTATTTGATTTTCGTCACTTACAACTTTTTTATAGTTTTTATTACTTTTTAAGCCCTTTCGATTACGCTCTTGTGTCAAATTAAACTCAACTTCTTGTGAACTATTCCATAATGGATTAAGGTCATTGGTTTGTACTGAACTTTCGTTGTTTGTTGAAACTAAAACAATCGGAACTTGGCTAACATCACGGACCACTGTGCCTTTGAGATCTTTATTACTAGACAATTTGGAAATACTATGGTCTAAATCCTCGTTGTAACAACAGCTCAAAATTTCACATTCATTCGAAGATGTTAAGAAATCTTTAGTATCTTGTAGTTTTTTATGTTTATTTCCTGTGAAATTAATATCTTCAACTAATCCAACTTCTTTGTCTTTAACAGTATTTGTTTCGACACCAACGTCACAAATCTTTGGACTGTCAATGATCTTTCTATTTTCTTCATTTGTCAAGTTCGTAGAATTACTCTTAGCAGTTGCCAAAACCGCAGTGGCTTGTTGAATAGAAACGATATTTAAATCGTTGCTGTCTTGAGGTTGTATAAAATCATTTGGTATGATTTTACTATATTTGACTGAATCAGCTTCTTTTTCTTTATGTGTGTTTTTTGCGCTATCAATATGACTATCAATGTTTTTATTCTTGACTGTCTTCCAAGAATTACTATTATTTACGAAAGCAGCACTGGTGTGTTGTTGGCTCGATAGCATTTTTAATTTTTTACTGTTATGTGATTGTTTAAAACTTTTCACTTGTTCTTTTATTTTTATTAAACTGTCTTTCTCATCTTTAAATGTTTTCATTTTAGCACCAATATCACTTGTAATTTCAACAATCTTACTAACTTCGTTATTTTTGAAGGTTTTAGCATTATACCTCTGTGACAAAACATTCTCAGGTTTTGGTAGACTAGAAGATATTTTCAAATGCTTACTCAGTCGTGGTTGTTTAAGATCTGTTCCTACATTCTTTTCAGTATTCATTCTGGTCTTAGTACCAATATATGCCGAACTTGCTTTAATATAACAATTTTCTGTACTCAGAACCGTACTTACTTTATTTTTCGAAGTTTGAGAATCACGCTTTTGTAATGAAGTAATCACATTTTGTTGTTGACGCATTTTTAAATCATTACCATCTTTAAACAGACTCACATTTTTTTTTAAAGGTTTTTTATCCTTAGCTGAACTTAAGTTATTTTCTTTGGATGTTTTGAAGTCAGGATCAATAATATTTTGGGGACTAGAAGATATTATATTTAAATCTTTCCTATTTAGTGATGATCTAACCCCTTTTGTAGGCTTTTCATCTTTCATTGAAGACAGATTATATTTTCCTTTACTTTCAGGGGCCTTAGATTTATTAGTCTTTTTTGAAATAGCCTCAATGTTTTTTTGTATATATGATATTTTACGTTCTGGTTTTTTAAGATTATTTCCTACAGATATTATATCTTTGGATGAAGCATCATCATTACAAGAGATCTTAAATTTACTTTCCTCTGTTAAAACAACGTCGGGGACTCGATTACTAGAAGGTATTTCTAAATCTTCTCTCCAGTGAACTTGTTCCTCGTGTTCTCCTGTTTGCTTCAATTCCGGTTCATTGACGCCGCGAATAACAAGATTTTCGAGCATATTTGTGACTTCATCAATTCTCGCCTTAACACTTTCATTAAAATTAGTGTCAAGTGGACTAGAAAAGAATAAGTCTTTACTACAATGTGGTTGGTTGAAATAATTTTCGATGGAGTCCACACCTTCATTTTTAATAAACTTGGTTTCAATTGGATTAGTATTATCTTCACCTTGTGAAGTAGAAGGTTGACTGAAATTTTCTCGGGTATCTTTGCTATCTCGAGTGTTACTAGCTTCCTCCGAGTTTCCATCGTTTACATTGATGATAAATGGACAGCCAGGGCGCTTAGGAGGTTTACTAATGTTAACAGGTTTTAAATTGTTGTCAGCAAACGTCTCTAATAGTGTAATAATTTCTTTTCTTTTTATGATATTTCCACTTGGAAATTCTGAACGAGCAAGGTCTAAAGCAGATTTACCATCGTAATTTTTTTTCTTATATTGAGCACCGTTTTGTAAAAGAAATTCAACAATTTCTGGTTCTTCTTTGATTACCGCAAGATGTAAGGGTGTATTGTCTTTATAGTTACCTTCAATTGCATTGATATCGGCCCCAAGTTCTAAATACTTTTTAATTTTCTTTATTTTTTCCTCTGGCGTTTTCTTCTTAAGTATACTAGTGAACAGCAAACTATTGCAAAGATACTTATTCTCGTAGTCGGGATCATGGTTCTTATTTTGCATCAAGTAATATTCGACGTATGTTTCTGAAACAATGTTATAAATAATGTTTTCAAACTAACTACTACTGAGGTCACATGTAAGTACTTACACAAACAGACTGTTATTTCTCAAACCATAACCTCTTTACAACACATACCTACAATACCACATAAGTATGAAATTATTATTTAAAAGCAGTTTTATAGTTTCGACAAATTTCACAAAATCACAAACAAGATATCAAATCAGACAAAATAAGCAAATTAAATATCACTCAAACGTCCCTTACACAGTAGGTTCTTAGTCTGTCAGAACGCAACACATAGGTAGTTAGGTACTTTATCAGTCAATAAATATGAAGATAAGATACAATATTAGAAGTGCCCCTAGTAGGACGCACGTTTTTCCTGAAAAAGCTAGGTAGATATATATCTACCTAGTAGTAGTAGTAATTTTTCGAGGCGAAACCTCGAAAAATTATTTTACCAACGTATTTTACACTAGCTTCTGCCCGCGACTTCGTCCGCGGAAAATTCTTCTTTTAACATAAGATTACACTCGGCGCTATTGTAGCTTCCTATTAGTAAAATAATTTTAGGAATCGGATCAGTAATTTCGAAGATTACCGAAATTCTCTGGTCTGCTCAAGGTTAGTCCCTTAGTCGCCTTTTACGGCACCTTCAGGTTGAAATGGTACGATGATGTCATTAAATATTTTATGTCACATATCAATCAATTATAATCTGCTTCAATTACGTCAAATACGAACCAACGAACGAACGAACGTACGTTCAAGTTCGGTACCTATTTAATTGAATGCTTCTATAATACAATATATTAATTTCACCACAACTTCAAAACCAAACGTCCAATTTTAATCATTCAAAGACCAAATATTATCAACATAAACTGTACTTATTGATGAAATAATTTATTTTGATAAGGATTAATAGCATGAGTAAAATAAACGCGTTTAAATGTAGTCCAAAAAAATTCAAGATTTTTAAATAAAAATGTGGTTGTTGTGCCTCACTCGACATGGATAGGTATAGTGTGTCGCGGACTTTTTTGTAGATATTTATAAGATCTACAATTAATTATAACATTTTATGGTTCTATCTTTTGTAGTTTAGGCAGCATACGCAAAATAAGTAACTTCTTTGGTTGATTTTTTTCAGTTTGTGTCCGAAAAATCCAAATATCTTACGGAACCCTATTTTTTCCAAAATAAAATATAGCCTATGTTACTCGTGGATAATGTAGCTTTCGAATGGTGAAAGAATTTTTAAAATCGGTCCAGTAGTTTTTGAGCCTATTCATTACAACCAAACAAACAAAGTTTTCCTCTTTATAATATTAGTGTAGAAATACGTTTATTATTAACTAGCGACCCGCCCCAGCGTCGCATGGGTGCAATGGTGATATATTATGCATGTATTATACATATAAACCTTCCTCTTGAATCACTCTATCTATTAAAAAATATTCGTTGCGTAGTTTAAAAGATTTAAACATACAAAGGGACATAGGGAGAGAGAAAGCGACTTTGTTCTATACTACGTGATTCCACGCCATACAATAACAGTGGACACGATAGTATGAAATTTAGTCGTTTCCTACTTGGTCTATTTCCTTGGACTTTTACAATGCACGGCGTAGGTGTGTCAGTCCCATCGTTTGACTGCACGGTTGGCGCGGTGGCTGGGCAAGTGGCTGCCGTGCAACGTGTAGCGGGGCCGATTCCCGCACGGAGCAACTCTTTGTGTGATCCACAAATTGTTGTTTCGGGTCTGGGTATCATGTGCATATAAAATTGTATGTTTGTAAACGCACCCACGACACAGGAGAAAATCCTAATGTGGGACAACGTTTAATTAAAAAAAAACCATCATCAACCATCGTTTTACCAATGTTTCAAATTCAGCGCTATCTTAGTTTAATACAACTGCAAAAGCACCTCTCTACAATGATAATATTTAGATCGTTCTTTTTCATATAAAGCACTATCTACCTATAGGTAAGTATATACCTATCTTTGCAATGTTGATTTTATTACGCGAGCGGCTGGAACGCATTCCATACAGGCAAAATAATTGTACCTATCTGCCAGACTATAGAACGTAACAACACTTTAATTATGCTTTTGTGATCATTTTAATCAACCTTTTTGAGGAAAAACAGCCAATGTTAGTTGTAAAATTACCTACTTTTAGCTGTGTCTTTGGTAAATATCGCATACATGATACAAGTAAATTCTCAGTTGCGTGATACTTGTAGTGTTTATCTAATAACTGTAATACCTAAAGTGGAAGAGTTCGGATAATGTAATAATACCTTCCCGCCTCCCGACACGAGTCAAATACAGATTAACCAAGGCATAAAGGCCTCAGGCTTACCTCTGAGCATGGTGGCACAACTTTACCACAATAAAACTACAAGCCATTGGCAAACCGATCTACTACGAGTAAATAACTTTTAATATTTTTAGTCCAAACAAATGATAAAGTATGTGGCCTTGAAAATCTAAAAACATGCACTTATAGCTTTTACTAAGAAAAATGTACTGACCTGTAGGTTTTCAAAGGAACTTTGAAACAACTAAATAGTCACTTAGTTACAAACTTTAAAATGCATTACAATTTTTAGAATATGTATGTATGTATGGCTATAAATAGAAAAATAAACCTTTGTAAAGTTGCCATACATAAGAAACATTTTTTTTTAATAAATAGCTTATTCTTACAACTGTGTCAATTGAACAGTGTTATACACACTTTTTATTATTAAATTTTGTTGCTTGTATCATAATAAAATTCTGCTCACTCTTGCTATTCCAATTAACTTTAGACATTGGCAGAATAGTCGACATTGGCTCTAATTGCCATAAAAAAAACTTATTCTAAGTATGTATATGTCAAATATAACTATATAAGATCAGATTATGAATTGAACTCCCTTTCTAGGTTTCTTAAAAAAGGCGTAAATACTAAATTCTTTCAAGCTCGGCAATGTACATAAACCTTTCTGATGTAAACGCTCACGCTCACCATCAGACAGCCCGGAAGCTTTGTTTCTTCTGTTAAAAATTCTAATAACAATGTAGGTATCCTATTTCTTTCCTATTCTAATTCAATGTTGAAATCAAAGGCGGAAATAAAATAATGTTTTTAATCATGCCGTTGTCGCTGGCAGTACCTAGTTTTTAGCAGTTGGCAATACTGAATTAAATCTGTCATCTGTCATAATCACTTCTGAGTTCTGTCAATTCCAGTTGTTTGGTTGGTGTCGACTCGTTTTGTGATTGTATCTAGCAAAATCTATGTTATAGGAATGTTCCTTTGATAAGTTAGAATAATTGTAGGAAAATATAGCCAATTTATATAATTAAAGTTATTCAGGCAAGTGCTGTTTTATAAAAATGAACCATGGTGAATGTTATGAAAGGCGTTCTCGTCGAATGGTATGTAAACAAAACAAAGGTACAGAATATATTGTATTTAATTCGAATAATACTAATATTTTCTAGTATTTGCAGTCTTAAATCTTAGTCAATAAGTCTATTAGTTACACAACAAGCAATGAAATTATTCAGAAATAGTAATATATATTTTTGTAAAGAGGTTAGAGTACATAGCATTTTGGTCAAATCAATAGTTTATATTTCAATATAATCCAGATCCGCGGGGATGTTAAAACTCTGGTCGATAACATCGTTTTCCATTTGAAAATTATTCTTAATGTAAGATTTCAGTATATAAATGTTTTCCGTCCATCTATTTGCAGCTGTTTTCAAGTCCTGAAATTGAACAATGTAGTAATATTCTAGAAACGAAACCCTGCTAGATATATTACAGTTACATAAATAGTAATTCAAAGCATATTTTTTACAATGGGCAGGAAATTATGAAACATCAAAATAATAACTTCATTTAAAAAAAGGAAAGCCACCTTTTCTGAGTCAAGTAATATCTCTAAAACCTTAGTCTGAAAAATACTATGCTGGGAACCGCATCAAAATCAGTTCGGCTAAATGGCAGATAATCACACACATAAACATACATACATTCATACATTTATACATACAGATCAAACTAAAAACCTACTTTTTTTTAAGTCAGTTGAAAATGTCACGTTAGTCTGACTGAAGGTGCTCATTATGAATATAAATTATGAACTTCTTTCTAATTTTGTACCTGAGTTTCTTTTTTCAACTGAGCCATATATTCTGGATCGGAATCCCTGTACTTTTGCAATTCTTTTTTAAGTTTCTCTTCTTGTTTCTCAAGACATTCCAATTCTAAGAGAATTTTGGTCCTATCCTCACAATTTTCTCTTCCAACCTGTATAAAATATTCTTAAATCACACTAATATTATAAATGTCAAAGTTTGTTTTGATGTTTGTCTGTCAATTATGCTGAAACTACTGAACGGGTTTTAATGAAATTTTGTGAACAGAGAACGAAATTTGGTATGCAGACAGGGTATATAAGCTGACTAGGACGATAGGTGATAGGATACTTTTTATCCCATGGGAATGCGGGCACAGCCACTGGCAACTACTGGAAACTAGTTAATAATAAATAATAATCACAGTTCCCACAACAAACAAATAATCTTAGTTATATCATTTGTACTCAACAGCGTAGTTTGATGATGCTGTTTTATTTAATTTATTTCGTCATTAACATGTGTGTACATGTTTATACACATAACAAATATTACGTTAGCTTACTAATAAATAATTTGAGATACATACAGATTCACTTGCAATCAGATCTTCAGTCTTTTTCAATTTCTTTGTGCACTCATCCACTTCATTTTGTAAATCCTGCACTTTTCTCTTCTTTGCATTCTTTGCTTTGCTGAAATAAAGAAAATATGTCTCAACTATTAATTAAAATTGGGGTGTCTGTAATATTAGAATACATACACCCAAAACACATTTGTTACAATTTTTGTCTGTCTGTCTATTTGTTCCGGTTTATCTCTGAAATGATTGATAGTGAATTTGAAGAGACTCTTATTGCCAGGTAGCCGTTATACTAAGGAGTAACTTAGGCTACTTTTATTTAAGAAAATAATTAAAAGCCCCGTTAGAAGTAATTATTCTACACGGGCAAAGTCATGGGCAACAACTAGTACAAAATAAAATAATTCTTAGGTAGTTATAGTCTTTAATTGTACACAAATTGTAGTAAACCTACCTAGGAAATGACCAGAAATAGATGGAAGTGCCAATCTTCTCGGAGTCAACGAGATGGTCATCTACTAAGTTCTGGACTACCTCTTTCACTGATTGCATTGTGATACCTTTCTCTTTTGGTGCTATTTTCTCCAACTCCTATTAACAATATTAATTATGATCTTAGATTTTTTCCATAATAATTGTATAGCTTTATAATCACAATAAATAAGTAACATTACCCCCTGCTATTGGTTGACTCCAAATAATATTTTGTATTTAAAAAATATTATTTTAGATGATTTTAAATAAATATATGGAGTAATGATACAAATACCTACCCCTACTTCTTACGGGACTTATATATAACACAAACGGTGAAACGTGGGTGTACATTGTATAGTGGCATTACATGGCATAACATGCACCTCAGCCTACCCCTTCAGGGATAAAAGGTGTGACGATACTATAATAATACAAAGAATCATACCTTCAACTGAAAGAAGTCCTTACTGTTGTGGAATATCTCCAACATCCTGATCTTCTTCTCTTCAGCACTCAAACCTCGTTTCTTTGACATTTTGATTACAGTGATCCGGCTATGAAACAGTTCCTTCTTCACCTGGACGAGACCTTAGCTCTAGGCAGGAAGTTTATCCTCCAAGACCTGGATGAAACACATCTGTTCATATCTGCAGACATAGTGGAAACTCTGCAAGCTCGCGTGGATGATTTGATGGACCAACTTAGTATACCAGTACATGACAAGGGAATGTAAAGATGGCTACACACGGGAGAGGTAATAGGGAAACAGAGAGGAGGAAGATTCTAGACGATGCGGCTAGGAAACGCAGAGCTAGAAAAGCAGTCGAGGCCCTCGAGCAAGACAATTTCCATGAAGACCCACATGCTGACCTGGTTATGTCGAAGAAGGTGCCGAAATTCGCAGAAACTAATGAGAAACCAACCAGAAAGAAGAAGACCAAAAGTGCTGAGTATTATAAAATGCGATTTCGGAAGACGTTTGCGCAGTTAGTAGAGGAAGATGCGAGTTTTAGACCTGACCCGCCCAACTACCTATCTGCTCAAGTGCCACCTTCTAAGTAAGTAGAAATTGAATATTATTAAAAGAAAACATCAAGAAAAAGTTATGCATTGTTGTTGTAAACTATAAGCCAGATTTTTTAATCAGGATTCAACTATCATAACCATATAACTCTATCAAGAGGATCTAACGTCTTATGATACGTGATTAATGAAAAATAAATCGTTACCAAAACAATGATTAACACTTAAAGATTGTAAATAATAAATAATAATGTAAGTGTAATTTATGGAAGATAAAAAACATCTTGAACAACATTATTACAAACGGAATGAGCAGACGTATCACCTGATGGTAAGCAATTTCCGCCGCCCATGGACACCCGAAACACCAGAGGTGTTACAAGTGCGTTACCGGCCTTTTGGGGGTTACGAAATTAAGGATTGTTGGGGAATTAAGTCTCCAGTAACCTTAATTACACAACGAAATACAACGCAAGTGTTGTTTCACATCGGTTTTCTGTGAGGCCGTGGTATCACTCCAGTCGAGCCAGCCCATTCGTGCCGAAGCATGGCTCTCCCAAACTTAAACATGGTACCTACCCAAATGTTTCTTACATCGTGTAAAATGCAAAATATTAAGTGCTTATGTAAAATAAAATGTAAGTTAAATTAAATCCATTTTGTTCTCAGATTTCCTGATCGACATTTCTGTGCTGTATGTGGTTTTCCATCGAATTACACTTGCATACCTTGTGGAGCACGCTACTGTTGCGTCCGCTGTTTGGGAACACACTTAGACACGAGATGCCTCAAATGGACAGCTTAATTCTTGCGGTTTAATAATTCAAATAAATAAAATTTTCTAATTGCAAAGTTGTTTCGTTCAATTCGCACTTATTCTGTTTCCCGCCATAATCAAATTGTCTGTTTGTTTTTTTTTTCTTTACTAAGTTATTTGTTTATGGCATGTGTTTATGGTTTGTAAGGAGGTTACAACTTTATGTGCATTTATTCATTAATGTATACTCTATTAATAACATAAAATAATAATCTTTGATGTAACTTTAAGTCAAAATATAAAACTAGAATATTGAACTTTATTGTGAAAAGTTTTGTAATGTTATTATGCTCCTTTCATTTAACAACGCAATGCAGACAAAATTTGATCCCTACTTTATTGGTATGCTCTATAATAACGATATATTTATAAAATATTTTTAAGGAATGGCTAATACAAATACGTACAATTTTATAGCGTAACACGTCGTAAGCGCCACCTGTGAGGCATCTGTGAACGTGCATAAGCGCCATCTATGAGGCAATAGCTGTAACATCAACTTCTAGAATTTTTTAACTATTCTCCGCAAGATGTCGCTACTAGTTACATTATCCTTATTTTTTTAAAACTTTGTTATTTAATTTTGCAATATAATTATTTTTATGATAATTTAATTATTGTCTTGTTAGTCGATTGTTCGCAAGTGCGACTGCCGAGCAAGGGGTCTCGGGTTCGATTACTAGGCATTTACGAAATTCTCTTAATTAAAAGCACGAAGGCTTGAATTGTGCCCAGTATAATTATAGCGATAGACTCACCCCCTATTACACGGGACTTATAACACAAATGGTGAAAAGTGGGTGTATCTACATTGTACAGTGGCATTACGTGCCGTGATATGCACCTCTGCCTATCCCTTCGGGGATAAAAGGCGTGACGTTATGTATGTAGGTAATAAATTATTATTCTTATGAAAATGTGTATTTTGTCACATAGTATATGGCTACATTATTACAAAGAACCTACGATGGATTAGGGTAGGTAGGTAGGCAGAACCAATTGAAACTATAATCTGCAACCAGCCTGAGTGTGGAAGTGACTACGAGCTTCCTAGCTTTACCTACATAAGCTTTCCACGAATGTATGAATCACGAAAGTCATACGTACCTAATAAAATTACCGTTTATCAAGGCGTACCTGCTGTTACCCGGCTATTAGTACCTGAGTGAGCAACGTCACGCCTTTTATCCCCGAAGGGGTAGGCAGAGGTGCTCATTACGACACGTAATGCCGCTATACAATATACACCCACTTTTCACCATTGTGTTATAAGTCCTATGTAATAGGGGGTGAGCCTATTGCCATATACTGGACACAATTCCAGACTCCGTGCTACTACTGAGAAATTTTCGAAAAACCGAAAACACCCCAGCATTACTTTGCCCGACCCGGGAATCGAACCCGAGACCTCTTGTTCGGCAGTCGCATTTGCGACCACTCGACCAACGAGGCAGACTCAGACAGAGGCAGTTCCTGAGTCTACTAGAAAATTCGCGGGAAGACTAACGATGGTAACTAAAACGTTGTGTACACGATGGTAAACAATCGCTGCCACTCATGGACACTCACAACACCAAAGGAGTTTTTTTTTTTTATGAAATACGCCGGTAATCGATCTGACATATTACCTGATGGTAAGCAATCGCCGCCGCCCATGGACACTTGAAACACCAGAGGCGTTACAAGTGCGTTGCCGGCTTTTTGGGAGTTAGGAATTTAAGAGTTGTTTGGGAATCGGGAATTGGGAAGATTGGGAAGGGGTAATTGGGCCTCCGGTAACCTCACTCAAACAATGAAACACAACGCAAGCGTTATTTCACGTCGGTTTTCTGTAAGGCCGTGGTATCACTCCGGTCGAGCCGGCCCATTCGTGCCGAAGCATGGCTCTCCCACACTTTACAAGTTACCGTTACAGAGTATTTGAACATTGCGGATTGGGGAAATTTGGGAAGGGAAGAATTGATTTAGATAAATATGACACCAGTAGTTAACAAACGCATTCTAAGTAATCTGCCGACACTACATGGCCCTTTTATACGGGTACAGTCAAAACTGTTGTCCACAGTACCTTTACACAAGACCCCTAATCGCCGTTATCACAACATTGATACTATTTGCATGTAGAAGAGGAAGTAGGGTGGACCGTCACATCTGTCAGGGATACAACAGCGCCTATTATAAGCCCCAGGTGGTTAGGGGCGCGCGATATCATGGCACGTGCTTCAAAGTCAATATTAAGCGTCGGTATAAAAGTAACAGCCCTTATTGTCATTGCATTTTGTTGTAAATGCAATTTTGCGCTCTGTAGATGGCGCTGATGCAGTTTATGGTCTTGTTTGTCCTATTAATTTAGCTATCAATGATTGAATGTCCAATGGTTTTCACACTTAAAAATACTCTATTATAGATACAATAAGTCCTATAACTTATAGGTAGTTTTCATTAATCATACAGTGTGTTGTACCATGTTGAAATCAGCAGTAATTTTAGAACTACTAATTTTCTTATCCCAGCCAACTAGGATGTTTCATGTCACATTTTAAGACCCGGAATTGGACCTAGGTATTGATTGACCTAGCCTTTAGACTTTTATAACAGCATTAATTTGTTCCTGTTTAGTTTTTAGATTTTGTTTGTTCACTGTGAGAGTCTAAGTCTAAAAAGATTACCTTACCTAAGAGATTGTGTCATGTGCAACTCTCTCTCATTTCTGCCCCTAAATCGAAGCGAGAAAGAGCTATTAAATACTCGCTACTTGTCTAATATACTAGTGTAGTGCGAACAAGGCATAAGTTAGTTACTCTACTACTTTCCATATAGATATTTGGATGTCCGCTTCTAGACACCACCTCCCAACGGAGCAGTATTATCCTTTAGGCAATGTAGCCAAGTGCTAAGGGCGCCAGGTTACAAAAGCGTTTGCCCAACTAGCCATAGAGGCTCTCCAGAATTAATCTGCCTCTGCCTCCCAGTGCCTTCCTCAGTCTCATCTATCCACCTTGTCCTATGACGCTTACTGTAATGTATGGAAAATATCGACGGTTAAAAGGAAATAGGGTATAAGCGACAAAAAATTAAATGTTCAGGAGAGCCGTTTAAACTCGTCGGTCGTCGAAAGAATACTAGGAAAATGTTTTTTTTTTTTGCTAGGGTATAAACGCCAAAAATGTCATCGTAGAGCCATGAGAGTAAGCGCATTCGAAAGAGCGGAAAATTTTACGTAGGATAGCATAATAAACTCATTTTTGACCAAAATGTCGCTTATACCCTATTTCCTTTTAACCGTCAATATGTGTATCCCTTAGTATTGGGATAATCACTTTTCTTTTCTTTCCAAACAGGTTTAAATAGGAAAATCAAACAAAATATTTAATTGTGTACTTCACTTTCTTTTATTTCCTTTTTTATGGCTAATTATATATTTGAATTTTATTAATAATGCACCATCAGAATCTGTACATGTATGTTAAGTAGATAAAGTCAGTGTCTCAATTTAATGAAGAGTATCCCTGTAACTCATTACTTTGTTCACTGACTGTACTCACTTATGTAACTACTGTACTCAGGGACATTTAATGCTTATTTAACCCAGTCCCAAGTTTTTTGAACAAAATCGTTACTAAGGAATAGGTTATGTAATCATTAAATGTCTCTCAGTACGGCAGTTAGTAATATTTATTTATAAATCTTTCATTTTATTTAAAATCCAAAGAGTTAGGTTTGGAATATTAGTTATAAATAAGCAAACCCTCAACGGTTTTAAATAAAATGAAAGATTACAAAAATGTAGTGGTAGTTTTGACAGCCTTCAAAACTGTCAATGTCAATTTATATTCCCACGTCAGACTTAACAAAATGTGATGTATTATCCTATAACTATTTTATTTACAATAATTATATCACAATACAGTATCAAGGCATTTTAATTCCCATAAAAAACAAAAACAAAATTAAATGTTCCATAATAGGTAAATCATTGAAACGAAATAAAGGAGGCTGAATGAAAATGCCAGAACAAGTAATAATATTCCTTGCACATTATTTGGTAGGTACTTAGATATTATCTGTGGAAACCAAACTGTAACGCAATTAAAAAAGAAGTACTCGAAGAATTTCCAAGAGAACCAAAACAAAACATTGACCATTACTAAAATATAATAATAAGTATTTACATTTTAAAACTAATATTTACAAAATGCAACATTTTCTCCTTAAACTAAATAAAAACTATACAGTTCTCACTTAAATTACTGACTCGATTGTAATAAATATATTGTTTAAAGCCATAAATACATAATTTTGCACAAATTGATTTTACTTTAGGTATTTTTGCCTTATTTTAATACTGGACTGAGGAATGGTAAACATACATGAAAAAAAAAGATTTTGCCAAACTACTTGTCTATGAGATGTTTTTTTTTTTCGTTACTATGTATTCGGAACGTGACATTACACCATAATGCTAGTTCTGTCTTTAATATTAATTTAATTATTAATTAGTAGGAATCGTTTAAACCCGAGATCTGTTGTAGATGAACGGAGATGAAATAGGAACATAACAATTTGTACTGGGCCGATTGTATAATGAAATTAAATCTAATTGGCATAGGTACACTTGCAACATCTAATGAAAAAATCTACAGTGGCGCCATTCTTGTTGACGTATAATTTTCACATAATAAAATTGATTTTGATTGTAACAGAATTAATACGAACTAAAAATCATTCTTAGGTCGTAGTGATACCTATTCTAGGCTTGAGATTCACAATAAAGAATGTTTTTAGATCTAGGTACTCTTTCCAATGCAGACAGAAGAATTCTAACCATCTGCTTACAAATGGTCTCTACTTTCAGTTACTGCAATTATATTTCCTATTCCCGTAAGAATATGACAAACATGTCTTTCAAAACATTCCAATATAAATACCTACATACATAGTTAATACATTAAATTTTCCATTACCAATATTATTGTCGTTTTTGTACTAACTTATAGCGCAAAGAGAGGCTTCTCAGGACGGTTTTAATTGAAACGCGGTAACCATAATCGGCTTCTGGCTTTCACGTTACGAACGAAATCCATTAAAGTGTCATCACACCCTGAACTAGGAATACTATTCGCAAGTTATTGTCACTTATCCACATCGCCTCCGATGACGGACCAAGTTCAGCGAAAACTCCAAAAACCGATTACGATTGTACAGAAAATTAATTCGGCCACTTCAGTCCACTGCGCTTCACGCATCATCCTTCTTCTTTCTCAATTTCCCTTCGGTATGTATTGTATGCGTCACGTGGTCCACTGCTGACGTTAAATCAGCCTCAGGGTCAATCGCCGCAGACAGCGCCGCAATGTACGCGCACGCTATCCGTAGCACCGACAACTTTGATAGTTTCTGGTTGTGACTGTATGCAGGAACTGAACGCCTCAACGTGTCGAAGGCAGCACTTATGGTATGAACTCTTGTCCGTTCTCTCGCGTTTGCTTCTATCCTCCTTTCTCGGGTCATATTCTTATAATTCCTCTGTTCCCTAGGCTTAGCTTTGTCTTGGTAAGGTTCTACGACGCCTGGGTGTGGAGGAACTCTTGGTGGGCCCGGTGGTGGTGGGATTGGAGGTGGAGGCGGTTCCAGCGGCCTCCGTCGCTGCCTCAACAGACTAGTCTCTTTCTTGACTAAAGATAGGGGTTCTCTCTGCGGTTCCTCGGTGAAGGACCAAGGTCTGAAAGGGCTGGCCGATGTATCACTTTCTGGGCTCGGTAGGTCTTCTCTCGAATTCAGTCGAATACGTTTCTTAGGTGGTTGTAACCGGGTGGGCGTGCGAGGTCGTTTGACCCGCGAGTCAGTCTCCACCAGCCGGACCCCCGAGTCGTCAGAATGCGCTGGTCCCGAGCAGGAGTCGTCATCATCGCCTCCTGACACGAAGCCGGCATCTCGCTCTAATATGCGATCTGAAACAAATAGATAAAATCTGTTAGTTTTGTTTGAAGAGTTCTTATAATTCAAGTCACAAAAGAGAATATTCAGACAGGGAAAGATTGGAAAGGCATCATTTTATATCACGTTAGGCGCCCCATAATATATTTCATTCGGGAACTGTCTATCATACCTGCGTATTCAAAAGAAATAGCCTAACTCCAAAAAAGTGGCAATTAGATAAGTAAAATTCTGAACAGTTACTTTAGTACTTAACCTATTAGTACAAGTTATGATAGGAGCGGAAGCTGCGCGTACGCAACAAAAAGCGAACAGGCACACAAACGGCGCCGACGCTCGTTACGGAGGCACGATGTGACTTGTGCCTTAAGTAGGCCGCAGGTGAGGCAATGGTCACACCTACTGAGGTTTAGAATGAAACTCAGCCTAAAGTTAGGATAGAAGGTTCCTAAAATTGCTTAGGTACAATGCAACTTAAGATAATAAATAGAAAACCGAAAATACTTTTACAACATTTCAATTAATTTTAGCGGTTTCCGCGAAATAGGAACTCTCCTAATGCGCTATTTATCAATGTTTCTTCAAGAAAAAAGATAATTTTATAGTAATAAATCTCAAAAATTGGATTTTGGCAAAAATGTCTTAGTGATACGTTTGCTTTTTAATTATTTTGGGAGACCAGTAAAAAAATGGATGTTGCTGAGCACATAAGTAATTCAAAGTAGGTCTTTGAATTAAATACTAAGTAAATGGCTTTTTTCATATCTATAATGCAAAACATTCTGCTTTCACGTTTAATAATAAGTACCTATAGCGTGTTATTGCATTCAGACACCTGATGTCAGCCAATATAGGATTACATTACGATGAAACATCCAACGATCACTAGAAATAGATTTTTATCAAGTAGAGATCAATTTCCATTGGAAAAACCAGAACTTTGAATTTTTATAAAAATGTAAATATAGATGAATATAGATAGAGTTATAATCATGTTGTTATAATCAACTTTTTTAATAAAATCGTATGGATAGGACAAGGTTGTGCGCCAGTCGCTTGGCGCCGGCGCCTGCGCATCTGACGTCATCAAGCTACACTAATGCACATGAGAGTAGAAGTCACGGATGAATAACAAGATAAGTAGCTAAACAATTTATTGACATAAAAATTGAAGATTTTAAATAATTATGGAATATAACTTCAGTACCTGAGACAATACGGTCTAATATTCAATAAATATTTTTATTCAGCAAATGTTTGGTACACTATAAAATAAAATAAGTTCTCTATATTCTTCAATAGACGAGCGTTCGGACATGGATACTGTTTTATTTTTTCGACAAGCGGTTTTGTTTGGGTGTTCTTTCTCCTGCTTTAAGCCGGAGCCCCGGTAAACGTTGTCCGCCACTCCGGAATCTCTAAAGGTCTTAAGTGTATAAAATATCTTAATCTCATGTGTATCTAACAACATTGTGTGGTATGCATGTATTTTAACTTCTATATAACGAGAAACAGGTTTCAGTCCATATGGGCAGGCGCGGAGCGATTGTTATTTTATCATATTATTTTACACGGTCCGCATTCCATACTAAAATATTCGATTTTTAATATCTACACAAACGATTAACATTTTTTTTTAAATTACGGTTTTTCCAATTTCGTTTTACTTAGAAATAATTAACGGGTTAAATGGTTAGAAACTTTAAGGTTATGTTGCTATTTCGTTACCAATTGAATTACCTATATTTGTTTTTTTTTTTTTGTAATAACTAAACTACTCCAAGAACCGTTAAAGTTTGAGAAGATTATTTATTAATTTAACTTGTAAGATAAATATTCTTGTGATGCAAACATCCATATTTCATGGAACTGTATCTAACTACCAATAAAACGGCCTTGCATTTAAAACTTTTAAAAGAAGCAAATAAAATAAAGAATTAACATAATTAATCGATATCTTAAATTAGTATATTTTATTAGCGGTATAATTTGAAGATACGCCACATTGGCTCCACCTCCGATTTTGAAATCTTTGTAAATTCAATTTGAGTTTTCAATGTGTATCGTACAGTCGCGTGGTCGATTACTATAGACTATAAACGAATCAATAAAAAAAAAACGATGTAATTTGGCGCCAATCAAAGCTGTCAAATGCGTGTCACGTCACAGATTTACTTTTTTAGTAGTACAATAGTAATGACATCCGTAGCCCTTACATGCCGCGGACGCTAGTGAAGCGAAAACTTACTAATACGTATAATCGTACATTCTTAATGGCCGTGCTACCGGAATTAGTTTATTGCTCATAATCGGGTAGCCGCGGCGCCGGAGAGGCGTTCCAACTTAACAAAATATTTTACCGTTCGATCTGAGAGAATCACGCAATTCTATGCTCTATCGTTACGCCATACAACCGATAGGATTCTAATACATTGTAAATAAACATGGTGACTCGACTAAGTCGCGCTCACGAAGCTTCTCACACTACAGGTGTTTTTATACCGATAAAAAAGATTGGATAGAACTTAGATAGCACCGCCTACGTTTGATCGTGGTTTTAATCGTCATAGATAATTTCTTTGTGTCTCTCTAATGAAAAATAGATAGTTGGGGGGCCGAGGAATATTTATGAGAAGTTGGAATTCTCGTGATTGGAAACAATTTACGTTGAAAGTTTCACATATTATGCTTTGTTAACATCAATAAACATTTTTATTTCGTTATTTGTTAAGCCGGATGTGTCTAAGTTTAATACGTAACCTGTGTTCGGAGAAACACTCGTATGTAAATTTCGGGACGCCGATAATATATCATTGCAGATGAACAATAAAATAAGGCCCTGGGACCGTAAGAGTCTGAACAGCTCATTACGGCCCTTCACAGCGCGGTGTTAAAACAAAGAGTTGGAGCGCCCTCAAAGTGCCCGCCTGGACCTCTCGCCTTTGAATGGGTGTCGATCTCATCAGATAAACCCCGACCATGCGTTTAGATACCAATCTGGCGCCAAATTTCACAGAAATCGGACTCGCCCGATGAAAAGAAGCGTGTTTTTCAAATACAGCCAGACTTTTTTATTGGATGTTGAATACCCTTGAGAAAAGTTTTCATAAACTATACGTAGAATAAAGATTTAAAAATATATCTTTTACGGGATCGTGACTTGAGATCTTCATTACTTTAAGTGCTACATTAATTAGAGTCACAAAATGTTTGGTACAGCACAATGCACTTAATACGACGAAGATAAAATCAGACCACAAAACAGTGATGTGCTCATCTGTACTGATGTAGTAATCACAGAGGATTTCGTTTACGTGACTGCACCGGACGAAATGAGAAATTGATGAGCGGTCACTTGATAAAAAAATCAGACTAATTTGTCGTGTCCGCACTAGCACATTCGCACGGTGCTCTAAGCTTAATGTATGAGAAGTCGTGATGTTACGACTTTCACCGAACAAACATTACGAATGGCGCCGTCGTGGGCACGCCTGTGCAATACTGTTGTACGATTAATCCATTAGATTTCTAAACTATTTTATTTTTAATAAATTACTCAATAATTTTAGTCGAGTCGTAATGTTTTTGTTATAACTAAAATGGTTTTACGTAACCTGACGGATATCTATTGTTAGTTTTTAGACAGAGCCAATGCAAAATGGATTAAAATGCTCTAATTATGTCGCTAAGACCTTTCAAAACCGCTTTCACAAACACTAAATGGTAGATTTGACTCAAATTGGAGGTTTTCTAGTCCCGGGATCGACTCCCGCAATCCCGGCGGGATCGTTACATTAGTCACGTATGCGACGCGCCTTGACGGCGGCACTTGGCGCCATTGAGTCGCCGTTACCTATGAAGTACTATTAAATACCGCTTCTTTAACCATGAGTAGCTAATTACAATACATTATGAATACCTAGACTATATCAAATACATAAGCAATGGCATTTAAGTTCTGGGAATGACAGAATTATCAATAGTGTCAGGTGTTGCGTTTCCCGCGTACAATACGAGTTATCTTGTACTTTGGTACAACTATTATCACTAAAAGCACTGTTATTATCTTACTATTAAGTGCAAATGTGGTTCAGAATAGAATATGCCTTAATTCAGCACCGCGCAATTTCAACGAAATATGAATTGCGATTGCAATTTTATCTATAACACCGATTACAATAGGTAATATTACTTGCCTATATTAAAAAATAACCTATATGCTGTAAATAAATTCATTATTATAAAGAAAAATAATCAACTTTTAGTTATTTAGTCGATTTTAATCGAATCAACTTCAATGATTAAATCGATGACTCTTAACAAAAAGAGCTGTTCTGTATTTCAAGAAAATGTAATTCAAGTTACGTATAACAAGCTAGTGTAGTGTTGACATGGCGCCGCTCGCGATTCGATTACATATTCACACGGGGGGTTGCGCTTCTAAGAATTTTCGTGCGATCGATCCGAACATCTGAAATGTGTCTTTCGATTTATACTCAATACTCATGTCGTATTGAGTTGAATAGAATGTGAATAAAAATACCGCTAAAGTAGGAAAACTAATTCTTAATTTTTAAGTATTTTATCCTATTTTTGTTTTTTCTTCTGTTTACATGTACTTCATAAAATTATTACCTATGCATGGAATATTAGTAACGGTTAAGATCCTTCAGGTTTCCCAAATTATCGTACGATATAGCCACTGCATAGTAACAATAGCTATTTATGAAAGAACAACGTATGGTATACAATGTAAAATTCGTAAAACTCCGATAGGTACCTACTAAACACTCAAACAAAAATGTGGTATTTACAAAGCCAACTGAAACCATTTTTTCCGCTACCATCCGTACATATTACAACATTATTATGTTATAGCGGCGGACTCCCCTCGTATTGAAAAATAGTGGGACCATTGTTACCAACTGTTCAAACATTGCAACTGTGCTGTAGTGTCCACTGGAGTCAAAATACCCATTGTTTTGTTCATGTAGACTCAACATTTGTGTCTGTGGACCGCACCTGGTAGCCACGTGCCTATAAAAAAGTAGCAAGAACTTTTTTTATTATCTGTCGGTAATTGGAACCCTTTTTGACATAAGAATTACCGAATCACTATTGGCGGTAATTTTTTCATTGAATAGCTAAGTGTTTACACAAGTTTGTCTATCTACAAAATGTTTGGTAACTGTTGAATATTCCGTTTCAATGAAAATATTTATTTATTTGTAATTAGAATTCTGAGGCCATATACATTCATAGATATACTTATAAAATAATAACTTCCCCAGCAGCAATCGCGTTTAATTTAAATACTGTCTGGCTTTCGTATAAATAACAATTTTAAATTATTATTTATTAGATTTTAAAAAGAAGATGCGTCCGAGACACGACTGAAAAAAAGGATTTCAATTTTAAAATGACTTGGTAACTTTTTTTAGTCATTTTCTATACGATGTATAATGGATAGAACCACCTGGTTGGTGTTAGAAAAATTGCATCGTTGTGACACTTTGGCAGAAGTCATTTGTTTCACAACTCCGATGGCCCAAATTTGAATAAAACCTAGACTTGCGCATAGATTTTTGTGTAAAAAAGTGCCACATTATACTTTGGAGCGAACAAAACGTGGTACAGTTAGAGTGAAAAATATGCACCGAGGTCATTTTTCAAACTTTGAAAACAACGTCCTGCGGTTGAGATGTAAACTTTAAATTAAAACATTTGATAAATTACTTATTTTTATCTAGAAATGCTTTGTCATTTGAACAGATGTATGTGTTAGGTATGTAGGAGGGTGATTGTGCTAACCTCTTTATGCAGGCAGCGGGGTTAATGCAATGCTAATGTTACAAATGTGACTATTTTTTAACAAATAGTCATTAATCTGCCTACTACTTGTTTTCCTTTCAGTATTACATTAAGATGTGCATAAATACTCGATGCAGATGGCTACCCGTGTTGTTTTTTAACAATTTAATGGAGTGGGAAATTCTAATTTTGACAGCTACGTCAATGTGTCAAAAGATTTTTTTTTATTTTCTTTTTTTTACGTTTTTAGGCGGTCTGTACATTTGTAGTCTTATGCGTTTATGCCAAAAAGTTTCTATGAATGATTCACGAGTGTATCCAAGCTTAGCCTACATTGACAGTCGTGTATTAAAATTTATATTCTAATGCAGAATGTCTTGTAGCCATGCGAATAAGAAGCATACATAGTCAATCAGTTCCTTATTAACATTTTTGTTAATTTTCATTGAATAACAGGACCATAATTTTAGAAACGAAATCACGATTTGTAAATTTAATTAATTTAACTATGCAATGACATTAGCATGAAATAATCTTAATTCAGTGTTTCTACATCTTAAACGTGGCGGGCCTTGTCGGTCTATTTATGGACTTATTAAAAAAAAACTTACGATATAGTACTTTTTACACCAATTGATCGTTTATCATATTCCTTCACGGATTATCAAAATTGAATCATATTTTTACGTTAAATAAGGTGACAATTACTTTGATTCTTAAGATTATTCAATATTTAAATGTATGATGGCGCCAAAAGTGTCCATAAAGCAAAATGTTCCGCAAGACATGACCTCGTATCGGCGCCTCGCTGACGATAAATAAATCACGTATAAAAAGACATTTTCGCGAATGACCAAAAAAATTCATGTATATAAATTACATTTAGATTACATAATTTAATTAAAATGAGCTAATGTTCTTATATAGAGTGTCTGTTTCTTTGAAAACTGTGTTAGATGACAATGCCTCAGCATTGTTTCGTTGAAACTTATGAAGTTATGATAGACTGAGCTATGGAATAAAATTAAACAATATAATATTACGTTTCCAAATGTTGGATGAAGCCTTTTTACGACCTCATTCAGTCCTGGCAGGTTGAAAGTAAAAAAACAATAATTAGTAAACTCTAACTTAATTACACTAGACCAGTGTTTTCCATCTAAGATGACTGTTGTCCGGAACTGCGGACAGCGTAAAATGTTACCGGGGCTCCGGCTCAAAGCAGGAGAAGAAACGGGGTGGTTTTTAGTCAGTAAAAGTCTGACACTCCCTCCCGCCTCACCCAAGACGGGAGAAGTCATTGGATGATTTTTCCCCACAAAAAAAAGATGATTCCTGTAGAGCTTTCCATAGAAAAAAAAACTTTACAACAGTGAAAAAACAAAACGCAATTTATAACTTAGTACTCAGAAATTGTGGAATTACGTCATATCAAGCAGTAGGTGTAATCTGTTTGCATAATGAAAGGCGCCGTCTCCCGGATTCGTCGCTTAGAAACAAGTTACTGGTAAGCGCCGTCTAAATTGGGCAGCCATTTATCTTAAAGTAATCTTGAATTCAGTCGCTTCTCGTTAGCGAATTAATGCAAATGTGGCTATGGCACGCGTGGAATGCGGTGACGCGGTTGCCGAGTAAACATTATGTATAAACAAAAACATCAGCATACCTAGTACAAGTTTCTTTTTTCTACGAGCATTTTTTATTGAAGATATCGATGTTTATTACAGTTTATTCTTTTCTATTTTATTTTATAGCACTTCTTATACAGAGATTATCACGTTTCTTTAATACTTCACAGTAAACTTGACAACTATCTGAACATTTAATACACCTTTTACTAAAGCTACTTCGATATCGTTAGGCGTGAGACTTCTATAAAATTTTATCTTAAAATAGAAATACTACAAAACGATTTTACTCCACTCTGTTAATTCCCAAGTAATTATAAGAGGATAGGCGTGAAGCTGCGTAAGCGTTGCTTTTAGCGCCGCCCGAGAGCAATAACTAAACGTAACGAACCGTCCGCCAATAGGAGACTCGTGCGCAACCAATTGAACTAACAGAATTACGGACCCACTACATACTGGAGGAATACACTTAAAATCCATTTATTTTCTACATCATTCGATTTTTAATTAACTTTGAATGTGCAGTACATCCTCTGATATATAACTTTACTCATGCGTTTTGTTTAACAACCAATATAAAATTTATTGTTTGGGAACAATATAACTTATGGCAAAAAAATCGCAAAAGTCCTTATCAAACAATTTCGCTCGGCACTATAAAAAAGTCGTATCCTGCGGAAATATCGATATGAAAGCGCTAAGAAATCTATACGATTTATAGATCTTGGTTGCGCCCACGCATGCTGCGAGCGTGTTTTACGAGTTTCATTTGTGCAAAGGCCTTTAACGTTCAGCCTTATGGCGCCTGAAGGAACATTACTAACTTAATTTAAATGTTAGGCCTGGTTTGCACTAGGATTCGCATCAAGTAATATAAGTTTAAATTTCCACCAATTTAAGATCACTATTCACTGTTTTAAAGTCAAGGGGTCTTCGCATTGTTAAGTTCACACATGCATTAATTATTTGTAGTCCTAAGTCTTCTTTCTAAACGGCAATTTTTTATATGTATTTTTTTTTTATTTCCGCAACGCAAGGGAAGTATGGGCGAGCTTTGTTTTTGTCTCTGCCCACCCGTTCGCTTCCTCTCTTTGTCTTATACGAAGAATTTTTGGCTTCCCTACGTCAGTCGTGTAATATTAATGGATTTTATATGCAAAATTATGACCACCTGATATTTACTATTCATTAATAAGAAACAGATGGAAAATGTCTGTACCTACATAGATAACAATAATATTTTTAACAATCGTATGACTGGCCGGTTGTCTGATAATATTCGAAAAATAAAACATTTGGCATCCAGAGACCAGATGCGCTGTTCGAATTTTGAAAGGACTTGTATAAAACAATTGTTTCGGAGCAAACATGTGTGTACCAAGTTTATACTCGTACTTGACAGATGGGATCGAAGCGAACTGACAATAAAAGTTTGCAACGCACCAAGGTCAACGACTGCAGATGCTGAATATTGTAAGAAAATGGCGGTCTTTAGAGGGGTAATAATTACTCGGAATAATTTAGCAACAGATTTTTAGTTCTATTGTCTGGATAACACGTGTAGGCGAAAATATTCTTAGTTATTATTTATTATAAGGCTCAAAATTAATCAGTTGGACTAACCATGGCTTAGGCTGTCGAGTCCAAGGTTGATAGAGATATCATGTTTATTTCACACTCGAAAACAAAACCTTACCATGCTCAAACTAGAAGAAATATTCAAATATCTTGATCATCATTATTGTGAGAGACGTTAAGAATTCCTAATATTCACGGCTTTGGAAATTCCGAATGTCGTCATGCTACCTCAAGATCTCGCGCTCGCTTGGTGACAAAAAAATAAGATAATTCTACGACACTGACTTGCGTGGACTTACGTATAGTTAATTACACATACTCTATTATACAACAATACGCTAAAGTAAATATATAATATAATAGCGACAGGTTTTTCCAATTACCAGTTGATTCGTGCACTCATTTTGATCATGTGGCGGTATTGTTCGGAGATCCTGTTCTTATTATGTATTGTTTACTATACAAGGGTGTGTTGTCTCGAAATCCTGTTACGTTACATTGTTCCTATATGCATAGGTGACGAATTATAGGATTACTGGAGATTATAGCACCTAAGCTATCTAACTCAGACACTTTAGATGAGAAAAAACTGTTGATAGGATAAAATATTCCCCCATCTGAACCTTGGTTTGGTTAATAGATTTGCACCGAATACTTTTTAAAAATAGCTCTTTCTTAACCATCTACTTAAAAGTAAAATATTCACTTAAAACAACTTTTACTATTCGAAGCGAAATATTTTTAGTTTTCCACATTCCGTAGTTTATAAGTAGTGATGTAACAAATAAATACCATAGCGATTTACGTCATAGTAATTATCTTTGCAAATAGCCTACGTTGTGTTTGATTAAGAAAAAAATATTGCAAAACAAATTGTTGTATCTGTTGTGTAATTAGTTTTTATTTTTAATAATCAACCATTTTGTTTGTAGAACATCTTATTTGGTCTACTTATCATTAGCGTGGCTGCTAGCATTGGCAGGACCTGGTTCCCATTCTTGACTAGGGTAAAGTAAACTAATACCTATGTATTATTTTGTGTTATCTCTAGGTACTCTTTATCCTTTACTGCTATACTCAGTATCATCTAACTTAGTCCAGTTCAGTTTTTGGAACAAAATCATTACTAATGAATAGTTTAAGTAATCATTAAATGTCTCAGTTAGAGTGACACGTTATATAGCAGTCCCAAGTACTTACTTTTGGCTTAGATTTCGTCATCAGCCTTCAACACAAGCCTATAGATTAATGAAAGATAACTATAAAACCTCTACACGTATCAATGAATATCTACCTGAATCGTGCAAAAATACATACATACAGATAGGCAAGTACTGATAGTCGCCAAAACTAATCCATGATATCGTGAGTCATTATAATAAACAATCGATATTAGTTTTCAAGTACGAAGAAGAACAAACTCGGTGCATTACGATACCTTATCTACAACACTAGATGTTGCCCAAACAAACTACAAGGCATCCGGTGTGAGAAAGCACGTGCTCCCAAGCACGTGAATAAATGCTGTTTCAAAATATTGCCAGTCGTAAAAATTCTAGTGGGCTGCAACAAAACGGAACCTTGCAAAAAATGTTATCACAAATGGCTACCAACCTTTTTACAAAATATTTCTTTTTCCCTATGTGTGCTAGTGGGTTTAGCTTGTATTTTCTGTTCAGAAATTCCAGTGTTAAGTCTACCTTTATGGTGATGTGCCTGGTATTAGCTAAAGAATTCTGGTTTCTGCTACCTTTTTAAAAATAGAACTTGCCTGGTATAGGAAACGGTCGTAGAGCTGTTACTGCTAATGTCGGTAGGACCAGTTGTAAGCAATAAAATTATAAACTCGTAAATGCAATAGCAGAACTTGATATAAAATCAATGAACCAGGTGATAACGTTGGGTATAGGAGAAATGTAGCTGATTATTCGTAAAGCCCTTTAAGAAAAACACGTAGATTTTAATGCTGGGGATATAAACAGAGAAAACTCGAAGAATCCCATTACCTATTTGTAATAAACAAATCGAAGAACGTAATCGAAACTTAGGGAAAAACCGATAACCAAATATTTCGGTATTGTATCTAAGCTAAAATAATGCAATCTTATCGAGACGATAAACAGAATAGAGTACTTGAGCACCAGAACATGGTAACCAGTACATTCAGCTTAGATAGTACTATTATCATCCCATCAGCCGATCGCCATGATATCATACAACTGATAAGTTACATTAGTAACGAGGTATGCTATAATAGTATCGTTTAGTGTTCTATTGTCTCTTTTTTTTAATTGGGGAAAATCATCCAATGACTTCTCCTGCCGTGGGCGAGGCGAGAAGGAGTGTCAGACTTTTACTGACTAAAAACCACCCTGTTCCTACTCTAGCTTTTCCAGCCGGTAAACCCGCCAGGTAGTCCGCAGCTCAGAACTAAAATTTGAATTGATATTTTTAAGTTCTTTAGTGGAATGCTCTGACCAAACTTCTAAGGACGTCTTTCGAATGTAAAGAAAAAATTTAATAAGTAAGTCTTTGAAACAATACTTGAAGTCGGCAGTAGGCTCCCCCCTTATATTGTAGAATCTTAATGTGACTGGTGAAGAGTTGTGTGTCCATATAGATATGAAGAGTACAACTATATACTTAACTCTATGAAACAAAATGTGTAATGTTCTTACATATGCACAGCTAAAGTCATTGTTTCAAGTAGACACATTTTTACGATAGTTATTTTTAGCTTACAGAAACTGAGCCCGAATTTGCACTACCACATTTTTTTATTACCAACACTTAAAGAGATTCCGTCAAAGAGTTTGTTTAAATGACGAAAACCGCATCGAAATCTTTCAAGTAGTTTTAGAAGTGTTGAAATAAATATTTTTTGTTTGCTGTTTTAGTATTGGTGTTTGACTAGAAATAAAGTTTGTCCACACCAAATTCAAAATCTCGTAGCTAAACGAATTCCATTTTCATGAGCAGTCAGATTAAGTGTCAAGGCAGTAAGAGGATCGGGATAGAGAGATGTCGTAATTCTAATTCAAAGCCCAGTGTTTCTTCTAAATTTTTTTTAAGGGGGGAATATCATCCAATGACTTCGCCTACGTCAGCCTCTTACTGACTAAAAACCACCCCATTCCTACTCCTGCTTTTTACTGGAGCCCCCGTAAACCCTCTAGTTAGTTCCCAGTTCCGGATCAGGCATCAGCCCTACTAGGGCCATCTGTGGTGATGGCTCTTTGGGGCGCACTACGTAAGTTGCAATTTACCATCAGTAAGTTGTGGTTTTCGGTGTTCGACATGCGGGTAAAGACGCATTTGAAAAACCAATAAAAATATACATAATGTAGGCACACTGAACGCACCTACACTGATACATGAAGTACAAAGTACAATTAGACAATCCTCGTTAATCAGATAATCTTTACGTGAATCGTTTTAATCGATACGTATGTTACCGATACCTACTGATTACAATTTATCGATAGGTACCAAAAGTATTGATTTTTCAAATAATCGCAGCTGGCCGATTCTTGTAATTCATATTATTATCACGCGATTAATTACATTTTTCGATAGTACAGTTGTTCCGATAATTTAATGAATGACAAACCACCTGGAAAATTTCATCATTCATAACCAGATACTTAATGGATTTGGCGACTAATTCCCGCAACTTGTCGTGAGTTTTCAATTGAAAGTATATCTTATCTTTATTAATGGTTAGAGTCTAGTTTAGAATGCTAGAATTTAGGTTGCTTATTTACCGATATTTCGAAGAGTTTTATACGTAGTTTCAAACGTTTTTCTAAGTTTTCTTTCTCTAAGCACTTCTATTGCCAAAACTACTCAATGAAACAATCCCTTTAAAGAATCGTTTAGCTAATCCCGATTTTTCGAATCTAATATGATCAAGCTATACTTTAAACATGAAACAATGACATCACTACACACGAAAAACAAGTAGTATCGAATTTGTCCAACGTGTCAAATATCATAACGAAATGGTCGTACAAATAAAAAAAGTACAATCGGGCAATAAAGGGTCTGTTTGTCGCCACATGACGAATGACGTCACAGCGTTTGGAGACCAGATGTGGCACCCTATTGCCAGATGTAGTCTGTGTGACATATGTATCTCTATTGATTACAAGCTAAAGGGTAGCTTGAACAGCTACTGTTGATTTATAGGACCGTTCAAATTGTACAGATTAATTTAACGTGCTGAATGTTTTAGGGTAACGCTTATTGTTGTTGTTCTAATTTGTTTAATGATTCGTGAGGTTGCAATGTGCAATGATGTTGGATGATGAGTTGTTATTCAGTGATTGTTCGTTTTTGCGTTCCGTCATACATGCAATTTTGACTGCACGGATGGCACGTTAGCTGGGCAATCGCACGGAGCAACTCTGTGTGGTCCACAAATTTTCATTTCTGGTCTGGATGTCATGTGTATGTAAAATTGTATGTTTGTAAACGCACCCACGACACAGGAGAAAATCCAAGTGAGGGGCAAGGTCTTTTAAAAGAAAAAAATATTAGTTCTTAGTAGGTAAGTAAATGAAAACATATTTTTCAATAGCTTTATCTTCAATATGATTTATTAAAGGATTTGTGAAGCAACGTCATGATTATTTGCGTTAAAACAACTGTTTTCTTTGTGGGTACACATGCACTGGTGCACGGATACTAAAGTTTAATCTATTTAAATCATTATTATACCTATCGTTGTCATCTTAAGGTTGATATTTGCACCGGTGGCAAGTCTTTGACTGCCAATAGAAAACCGTTGAAGGCAAATCCTCCGCTAACGTCGGTCACCGGTGACCACCACGGCGTTCAATGTGTGAAGGGAGATTTTTATTCAGCAGCAGTACCTAGTAATTACCGAGATAGAGGTAATGATGCGAAAGAAAGACTATTTCTATTCCAATTTGCATATATACCAGGTTACCTAATATAATAACAAAGTTCGGCCTTCCAATAACAGAGGCCCTAACACATCCAATTATTACGACACTGTCTTCATCACCATCCTTTACACGTAATAACAGTAATTGATACAAATAATTTGAAACCCAAACAGAACTATTAAACTATGCTACCAATATAACACTTGTCGTAAGGGTTGGGAGACAGGGATTTAAAAAAAAAACCTCCTAACCAATCCTTGCGACCCCCGTAAAGCAACATGTGTACAAACATACCAACTTAAACTTCACTCCATATGTTAAACAAGACCTTTATCTCAATGGTATAAGAGTTATTTTTGAAGGACGTGATAGTAAAGTTATGTTTGTAATGTTATTCACTTGTTAGGGTTTTCACCCTTAACATGTGCATGTTTTTTGTGTGATGAAACCGTTTGTTTTGTTTTGGGAATATTAATAATCACGTAGTAAGTATTGATATGTTTAACTATGAGATTTTTTTTAATGAAACATATTAGTAATTAAATGAAATTGGTTGCAAATTATAGGTACCTATTAGTATCATGAAACATATTTTCGACCACCAAGCATGATTTTGTGTATTAGTACAGCCTTCATTATTATTTTGACGCTCTTATCTTTGGGCAGTCCACACGGGTCATGCCCAGGCCGCGGCGGCCAGTCCAGATGGGCCGACCATGCACCGCCTCGACGGAGCAGCCTCCTGCTGCTGCAATGGCCGCAACCACTTCGTTCATGGAAACTGAATCATCGAGATCCACAACCTCCAGTGTCGCGGACTTGACTGGTCTGGCGACCTTTGCCACGTCCGCGATGCCCTCTCGCAGCTTAGCCGCGAAGAGATCCGCGTTTTGCGAACCCGCGGCCCCGGGGAACTCGAATAATCGAGCGCCGGTTTGGGTACGGCGACACTTGATGGGGCCGATGCCCAATTGGATGGGGTCAGCGAACCCACGAGCCCGCGTCAGCACCGACTCGTATGTTTCACCCCTTTCGGCGGCCTCTGGAGTGATGGTCACCGTCACCGCCGCCGACCTGGGAGCCGCTAGTTTCACACCCTTGTTTAAGGGAGCGGCAGGAGCCCTATTGGCTGCAGGAGCAGCCGGGGTGATTTTCGGGACCGTCTTCTTCTTTTTCCCTCTTTTCACTACCTCCGTCCACGTCTCGGTGGGAGGGGTGGCGGAAGGTTCCCCGCGTCGTCCTGCTGGCTAAGAGGAGGAGCTGCTTGGACGGTTCCAAGCTCGACTTGTGCATCTGCACATGTGCTGGGCGCAAGTGGAGCTGCCGCCTGGGACTTTTTCCCTTCCCTTTGCCCTTAGAGGGCTTTGGGGCCTGGGGTTGCCCGCTGGTGGATGGGACCGTTGCCGGTGCCGGCATCGCAACTGGCGCTCTGTCCGCCGCGAGTGGAGGACGGATGCGCTTTTCCGGCAACAGCCGATCCTCTATACCTGCAAAGCAGGCTCTGGTGAAGGCTCTCTCCTCCTGAGTGACCTTGCGGATGATGTCCTCAAGGTCGGAGGAGGAGCCTGTTGCTGCTGAGGTTTTGGGGGCAGGAGCCGTGGCTTCAGCCAGCTTTTTATGCAGCTGGCTTACCTCAGCCTGCAGGCGATCCACCCGCGCCTGCAGCTGCCGCGACTCGTCCGTGGCCGTGCGCTGCACCAGTTCCGCAATAATGCCGTGCAAGCTGGCTGCACGGCATTTAAGGGCCTTTTGAAAGGTTCCCTTGAGGTTGGAGGACTTGGAGGCCACCTCCAAAATCTCCTCCTTGTCCTCCAGCGCCATTTGCGCTAGCTCGGCCACTGAGTGGTCTGCGTACAGGACGTTGGAGGCCCCGTAGCCGGCCCTGGACCGTGCGGCACCGGTTGCGCGCTCCTTGGCGGCGACCTTTTCTTCTAGGTCCTTTTGAACCTCCACCCGCTTTGCTTGCGCCAGAGACGCCCTCAGTTGGCGTTGAGCCTCATCAAGTCCCACATCGTGGGAACTTGATTTCGCCTTCACCTTTTTATTCCTACCAGAACTGATTCCGAAGAATCGTCGGATTCTTGCCTCAGGTAGGCCCGCTTTAGGTACCGACTGGTACTGGCGACCGCCTCGGTCACGGACTCGCAGTCCGACGAGTCGTCCGCCCGACAAAACAAACTAGCCGCAGATGGTGCGCGGCTAGTTTCCGACGCAGAAATGTCGTCAGGTTGGCCCTGAAAAGGGCCGTTGGGTTGGCCCTGAGAAGGGCCGTTGGGTTCGCCCTGAGAAGGGCGTTTTGATTGGAAGCGCCCGGAGGCGTCCCGCAAAGGCTTCGATGGCATCGAAGAAAAGTCTTGTTCGTACTCAACCGCAATGAAGGAAAGTGTACGAAAGCACAGCGCTCGTTAGCCGCCGGTCTGCCACTCCGTTACGGTGGTCAGACACGGCGTTGCCCGGGGATCACTACGTGGAAGTCAGCACTGTGGGGGGGATAACCCCTAACCTAACCTAACCTAACCTAACCTAACCTAACCTAACCTAACCTAACCTAACCTTTTTTTTTTTTTTTTTTTTTTTTTTTTTTTTTTGACCCTGGGAAAAATACTTTATGTATCGTCCTCCCGTCGGGGGACGGGAGGGATATGTGGGACTCTCCGGTAGAAGCCGGCATACCCACTAAAAAACCCAGGAGCACACCCGCATCGCCAGTTAGGGGGTCTGGGAGACCGGCTGAACCTTTACTACCAGAACCCCCTCGGCGGAGCCCACCTGTGGTGGCAGGCCATTACAAGCCCCTCCCTAGCATGGGAAAGGGGCATCGGGAACGGTCGTGTGCCAACCGCTCCCGTCCCGCGAGAGGTGAGTAGTGCAATGCAGGTGTAGGCGCCCCCGCGCCTAGCACCCGCTACTCACCCCGGGAGGGAGAAGACGGTTGTATTATCGTCTTCTCCTGCCGACTCTTCTTCGTCGGAGCGCTGGAGCGAGGGCGTCTTCCTCTCGCTCACGCTCCGCCACCTCCTTCTGCGATATTACGCACTCGCAGAAAGAGGCGACCGCCGCCCATGCCTCCTCACTCCCCAGCATAGCGCGAACAATGGAAGGGAGCGAGAGGTCTGCTCCGACCGCCGCAACCAAATTCTGCCGCGGCTCGGACCACGATGGGCACTCCTCCAGAGTATGCCGCACCGTGTCCGCTGTTGCGCCACAGTGGTGGCACGACGGGCTCTCCTCCCGCCCGATGCGGTGCAGGTATGAGCCAAAGCAGCCATGGCCTGTCATCACCTGCACCAGGCGGAAGGAGAGGAAACCAAACGGCCGCTCGAGCCAAGCCTGGAGGACTGGCCCGATGGCGTCCAGCGTTCGTCTGCCAAAGGCAGCAGCGGCAAGGTCGTCCGCCCAATGGACGACGATGGCCTCCTTGGCCTCCTGCCGCACGGCCTCCCTCACCTCATGAGCCGGGTGCTCTCCGCGCGCCCTCCGCTCTGCCGTCCAATCATAGACTCTGGCGAGCACCCACGCCTCCAGCTCCCACGGAGGTGTGCCCGCCAGTGCGCATGCCGCCGCGAAGCCCACTGTGCGGTAGGCCCGCGCCACCCGCTGAGCGATAGCCCTTTGAGGCACACGAAGGGCGGTGGCATTCTCCCTTCTGTGTAGGGAGTCCGCCCAAATCGGAGCCCCATAAAGGGCCATGCTCCTGAGAATGCCGGCGTACAAACGCCGGCATCGCGCGCTGGGCCCCCCCAGATTTGGCATAAGCCACGAGAGGGCATTCGCTGTTCTTAGAAGGCGCTTGGACAGCTCGGCAAAGTGCGGGCCGAAACGCCACCTGCTATCTAGAATGAGGCCCAGATATTTTATCTGGCCCTCTACGGCGACCCTGGTGCCGTCCACATAGATGTGGGCGTCGGGAGGGGGGCGCTGCCTCGGGCCGTGGAAGAACACGGCCTCGGTTTTGTGCAGCGCCACCGTCAGCCCCAGGCGGTGGATCCTGTTGGCAACCAGGGAGCCGCCCGCTGATGCCAGGTTGGCCGCCGTCGTGAAGCCCCCGCGGGCAGTGAGGAGAGTGTCATCCGCGTAACATATGACACTCGTCCCGCGGAGGAGCGTTCCCCGCAGGAGCCAGTCGAAACCAACGTTCCATAGGAGGGGTCCTAACACTGACCCCTGCGGAACGCCGGACTCCACGACGTAGCGCCGAACCTCTCCGTCTCTGTCGACAAGGACGACAGCCCTGTCTGCCAAGTAATCGGCCAGTAGGCTCCGAAGGTATTGAGGCACCCCGTGGAATCGGAGCGCCTCAATGATGGTTGAATGGGGGATGGAGTTGAACGCGTTGGCTATATCAAACGACACAGCCAACAGTCCATCCCCTTCTTCCACGGCCTCCTTGACCTGGCCCTTGAGACGGGTCAGGGCATCTATTGTCGACCGCTGGGCTCGAAAACCGAACTGAGCGTCGGAGAGATCCGGTCCAACGTTGGCAAGATGGCGGTTGAGGCGGGCAGCTATGATCCCCTCGAACATTTTTCCGACCTCATCGAGCAGAACGATGGGCCGGTATGCCGAGGGGGAGTCCGCCGGGCGTCCGTCTTTGCGCAGCAGGCAAAGTTGCCCCTCCTTCCAGGGTTTCGGGAACCTCCCCGTTGCGAGACACGCGCTGAAGAGGTCCCGAAACCGCTCCTCCATTTGGGAGGCGGCAATGGCCACTACCCTAGCGGGGATACCGTCTGGGCCGGGGGCAGTTTTCTTTGCCCGTAGACGGACCAACGCCGTGTGGAACTCGCCTTCCGTGACAGGAGGGACCTGTACCTCCTCCTCCATATCCCGAGGGGGTTCATTGCTGGAGGGGTGAAATCGGCGTTCCGGCGCGGGAACAGGGACAGCACCACCTCATCCAGCAATGAAGGCTCAAGGGTCTCGGTCACCGGGGGACCTGAGGGGCGCAGTTTGTTACGCGCCGCCCTGTATGGTCTCCCGAATGGATCGCCGTCTAGTGTCTCCAGCAGCTCGGCTCTCGCTGCGTCTTTGGCGGCGCCGATAGCTGACTTGAGGGCCGCCTTTGCCGCCTTGTACGCTTCGTACAGACGGTCCTCGTTTGCTTCGTCTCGGTGCCGCCGGCGACGACTCCGCGTGAACTGGCGCTTTGCGGCCATGCACGCTGCCCGCAGCTGCGCCAGCTCCTCCGACCACCAATACACGGCACGGTTTGGAGGCGGACGACGAGTCCGAGGCATGCTGGAGTTACACACTTCGGTCAGAGACCCTCTGAGTTGTGACGCCGCGGCGTCAACGTCCAGGTCAAGGACGGCAGGGGGCGAAAGCCAGTCCTGCAGGAACGCGGCCTCCTTTGCAGCCTCCCGGTCCAAGCGAGTGAGAGCCCAACGCGGAAACGGGGATCGGCCCGACGATGTGGAGTTCCCCCGTCGGCTCTGGGTGGAGATTTCGAACCGGATATATCTGTGGTCCGACAGAGTCTCCACCATGTCCACCCGCCAGTTCTCCACACGTGCGGCCAGCACTGGGGAGGCAAAGGTAACGTCCACTATGGACCCACCCTGCCGCCGCACGCATGTTTGAACACTCCCCCTGTTCAAGAGGGAGAGACCAGAGGAGGCTGCCCACGCCTCAAGCGCCCGCCCACGAGCGTCGGTGGCAGAGTTGCCCCACGTCTCTGACTTGGCGTTCAAGTCCCCCAGAACGGAAACCTGTCGAGGCGCCATCCTGCCGACTACGGCCGCAAGTCCCTCGAGGAAATCCTCGAAGGCCTGGAGAGGGCGATTTGGGGAGAAGTAGACCCCCACAAGGGCCAGGTCCCCCCACACGGCGGCCACGTATCCCGATCCTCTCTCTAGAAGCGAGAGGGGAGGGGAGTCTGTGGAAGACCGTGCCGCAATCGCGACTAGGCCATCCCTGTCGCCCAGCCAACGGTCGGGAATCCGGTAGGGCTCGGCAACTACCGCTACGTCCACCAACCAATCTGCCATGGTCTGCACCAGCAGGTCCTGGGCCGCTCTGCAGTGGTTGGTGTTGGCCTGTAGGATGAGATGATTGCGCCCCATTATTCAATCATCTCATCTCCCGCGTTAGCGACCGTGACCGGGGTAGCGGTGGCGGTAGCATTGGCAGCGGCAGGACGTTTTGGCGCCTGCATTTTGCCCTTCTTGGTGGGAGGAGTACACTTCCTCCCAGCCATGAAATGGTTCGCTGGGCGACCACTGGCCGCGCACACAGCACAGTGCGGCGTGGTGGCGTCACAGGACGCCGCCAAGTGCCCCGACTTGCCGCAACGGTAGCAGGTGTCTGCCCTCTCCGCGCTGGACGGACACATGTATCGGGTGTGGCCAGTGCCGAAGCACTTGAAGCAGCGCAGAGGTTGCTCCTCAAGTGCTCGGACCACAGCTGAGCTGAACCCGATCAGCAGCCGTCCTTTGGTTCTGTTCAGGACGGCCTTGGCTGCGGTGACTGGGCAGTCCACACGGGTCATGCCCAGGCCGCGGCGGCCAGTCCAGATGGTCCGACCATGCACCGCCTCGACGGAGCAGCCTCCTGCTGCTGCAATGGCCGCAACCACTTCGTTCACGGAAACTGAATCATCGAGATCCACAACCTCCAGTGTCGCGGACTTGACTGGTCTGGCGACCTTTGCCACGTCCGCGATGCCCTCTCGCAGCTTAGCCGCGAAGAGATCCGCGTTTTGCGAACCCGCGGCCCCGGGGAACTCGAATAATCGAGCGCCGGTTTGGGTACGGCGACACTTGATGGGGCCGATGCCCAATTGGATGGGGTCAGCGAACCCACGAGCCCGCGTCAGCACCGACTCGTACGTTTCACCCCTTTCGGCGGCCTCTGGAGTGATGGTCACCGTCACCGCCGCCGACCTGGGAGCCGCTAGTTTCACACCCTTGTTTAAGGGAGCGGCAGGAGCCCTATTGGCTGCAGGAGCAGCCGGGGTGATTTTCGGGACCGTCTTCTTCTTTTTCCCTCTTTTCACTACCTCCGTCCACGTCTCGGTGGGAGGGGTGGCGGAAGGTTCCCCCGCGTCGTCCTGCTGGCTAAGAGGAGGAGCTGCTTGGACGGTTCCAAGCTCGACTTGTGCATCTGCACATGTGCTGGGCGCAAGTGGAGCTGCCGCCTGGGACTTTTTTCCCTTCCCTTTGCCCTTAGAGGGCTTTGGGGCCTGGGGTTGCCCGCTGGTGGATGGGACCGTTGCCGGTGCCGGCATCGCAACTGGCGCTCTGTCCGCCGCGAGTGGAGGACGGATGCGCTTTTCCGGCAACAGCCGATCCTCTATACCTGCAAGGCAGGCTCTGGTGAAGGCTCTCTCCTCCTGAGTGACCTTGCGGATGATGTCCTCAAGGTCGGAGGAGGAGCCTGTTGCTGCTGAGGTTTTGGGGGCAGGAGCCGTGGCTTCAGCCAGCTTTTTATGCAGCTGGCTTACCTCAGCCTGCAGGCGATCCACCCGCGCCTGCAGCTGCCGCGACTCGTCCGTGGCCGTGCGCTGCACCAGTTCCGCAATAATGCCGTGCAAGCTGGCTGCACGGCATTTAAGGGCCTTTTGAAAGGTTCCCTTGAGGTTGGAGGACTTGGAGGCCACCTCCAAAATCTCCTCCTTGTCCTCCAGCGCCATTTGCGCTAGCTCGGCCACTGAGTGGTCTGCGTACAGGACGTTGGAGGCCCCGTAGCCGGCCCTGGACCGTGCAGCACCGGTTGCGCGCTCCTTGGCGGCGACCTTTTCTTCTAGGTCCTTTTGAACCTCCACCCGCTTTGCTTGCGCCAGAGACGCCCTCAGTTGGCGTTGAGCCTCATCAAGTCCCACATCGTGGGAACTTGATTTCGCCTTCACCTTTTTATTCCTACCAAGAACTGATTCCGAAGAATCGTCAGATTCTTGCCTCAGGTAGGCCCGCTTTAGGTACCGACTGGTACTGGCGACCGCCTCGGTCACGGACTCGCAGTCCGACGAGTCGTCCGCCCGACAAAACAAACTAGCCGCAGATGGTGCGCGGCTAGTTTCCGACACAGAGATGTCGTCAGGTTGGCCCTGAAAAGGGCCGTTGGGTTGGCCCTGAGAAGGGCCGTTGGGTTCGCCCTGAGAAGGGCGTTTTGATTGGAAGCGCCCGGAGGCGTCCCGCGAAGGCTTCGATGGCATCGAAGAAAAGTCTTGTTCGTACTCAACCGCAATGAAGGAAAGTGTACGAAAGCACAGCGCTCGTTAGCCGCCGGTCTGCCACTCCGTTACGGTGGTCAGACACGGCGTTGCCCGGGATCACTACGTGGAAGTCAGCACTGTGGGGGGATCCCCACCTAACCTAACCTAACCTAACCTAACCTAACCTAACCTAACCTTTTTTTTTTTTTTTTTTTTTTTTTTTTTTTGACCCTGGGAAAAATACTTTATGTATCGTCCTCCCGTCGGGGGACGGAAGGGATATGTGGGACTCTCCGGTCGAAGCCGGCATACCCACTAAAAAACCCAGGAGCACACCCGCATCGCCAGTTAGGGGGTCTGGGAGACCGGCTGAACCTTTACTACCAGAACCCCTCGGCGGAGCCCACCTGTGGTGGCAGGCCATTACAAGCCCCTCCCCAGCATGGGAAAGGGGCATCGGGAACGGTCGTGTGCCAACCGCTCCCGTCCCGCGAGAGGTGAGTAGTGCAATGCAGGTGTAGGCGCCCCCGCGCCTAGCACCCGCTACTCACCCCGGGAGGGAGAAGACGGTTGTATTATCGTCTTCTCCTGCCGACTCTTCTTCGTCGGAGCGCTGGAGCGAGAGCGTCTTCCTCTCGCTCACGCTCCGCCACCTCCTTCTGCGATATTACGCACTCGCAGAAAGAGGCGACCGCCGCCCATGCCTCCTCACTCCCCAGCATAGCGCGAACAATGGAAGGGAGCGAGAGGTCTGCTCCGACCGCCGCAACCAGATTCTGCCGCGGCTCGGACCACGATGGGCACTCCTCCAGAGTGTGCCGCACCGTGTCCGCTGTCGCGCCACAATGGTGGCACCACGAGTTCTCCTCCCACCTGATGCGGTGCAGGTATGAGCCAAAACAGCCATGGCCTGTCATCACCTGCACCAGGCGGAAGGAGAGGAAACCAAACGGCCGCTCGAGCCAAGCCTGGAGGACTGGCCCGATGGCGTCCAGCGTTCGTCTGCCAAAGGCAGCAGCGGCAAGGTCGTCCGCCCAATGGACGACGATGGCCTCCTTGGCCTCCTGCCGCACGGCCTCCCTCACCTCATGAGCCGGGTGCTCTCCGCGCGCCCTCCGCTCTGCCGTCCAATCATAGACTCTGGCGAGCACCCACGCCTCCAGCTCCCACGGAGGTGTGCCCGCCAGTGCGCATGCCGCCGCGAAGCCCACTGTGCGGTAGGCCCGCGCCACCCGCTGAGCGATAGCCCTTTGGGGCACACGAAGGGCGGTGGCATTCTCCCTTCTGTGTAGGGAGTCCGCCCAAATCGGAGCCCCATAAAGGGCCATGCTCCTGAGAATGCCGGCGTACAAACGCCGGCATCGCGCGCTGGGCCCCCCCAGATTTGGCATAAGCCACGAGAGGGCATTCGCTGTTCTTAGTAGGCGCTTGGACAGCTCGGCGAAGTGCGGGCCGAAGCGCCACCTGCTATCTAGTATGAGGCCCAGATATTTCATCTGGGCCTCAACTGCGACCCTTGTGCCGTCCACGTAGATGTGGGCGTCGGGAGGGGGCGCTGCCTCGGGCCGTGGAAGAACACGGCCTCGGTTTTGTGCAGCGCCACCGTCAGCCCCAGGCGGTGGATCCTGTTGGCAACCAGGGAGCCGCCCGCTGATGCCAGGTTGGCCGCCGTCGTGAAGCCCCCGCGGGCAGTGAGGAGAGTGTCATCCGCGTAACATATGACACTCGTCCCGCGGAGGAGCGTTCCCCGCAGGAGCCAGTCGAAACCAACGTTCCATAGGAGGGGTCCTAACACTGACCCCTGCGGAACGCCGGACTCCACGACGTAGCGCCGAACCTCTCCGTCTCTGTCGACAAGGACGACAGCCCTGTCTGCCAAGTAATCGGCCAGTAGGCTCCGAAGGTATTGAGGCACCCCGTGGAATCGGAGCGCCTCAATGATGGTTGAATGGGGGATGGAGTTGAACGCGTTGGCTATATCAAACGACACAGCCAACAGTCCATCCCCTTCTTCCACGGCCTCCTTGACCTGGCCCTTGAGACGGGTCAGGGCATCTATTGTCGACCGCTGGGCTCGAAAACCGAACTGAGCGTCGGAGAGATCCGGTCCAACGTTGGCAAGATGGCGGTTGAGGCGGGCAGCGATGATCCCCTCGAACATTTTTCCGACCTCATCGAGCAGAACGATGGGCCGGTATGCCGAGGGGAGTCCGCCGGGCGTCCGTCTTTGCGCAGCAGGCACAGTTGCCCTTCCTTCCAGGGTTTCGGGAACCTCCCCGTTGCGAGACACGCGCTGAAGAGGTCCCGAAACCGCTCCTCCATTTGGGAGCGGCAATGGCCACTACCCTAGCGGGGATACCGTCTGGGCCGGGGGCAGTTTTCTTTCCCCGGAGGCGGACTAACGCTGTGTGAAACTCGCCTTCCGCGACAGGAGGGACCTGTACCTCCGCCTCCATATCCCTAGGGGGGTTCATTGCTGGAGGGGTGAAATCGGCGTTCCTGCGCGGGAACAGGGACAGCACCACCTCATCCAGCAATGAAGGCTCAAGGGTCTCGGTCACCGGGGGACCTGAGGGGCGCAGTTTGTTACGCGCCGCCCTGTATGGTCTCCCGAATGGATCGCCGTCTAGTGTCTCCAGCAGCTCGGCTCTCGCCGCATCTTTGGCGGCGCCGATAGCTGACTTGAGGGCCGCCTTTGCCGCCTTGTACGCTTCGTACAGACGGTCCTCGTTGGCTTCGTCTCGGTGCCGCCGGCGACGACTCCGCGTGAACTGGCGCTTTGCGGCCAAACCTAACCTAACCTAACCTTTTTTTTTTTTTTTTTTTTTTTTTTTTTTTTTTTTTTTGACCCTGGGAAAAATACTTTATGTATCGTCCGCCCGTCGGGGGACGGGAGGGATATGTGGGACTCTCCGGTAGAAGCCGGCATACCCACTAAAAAACCCAGGAGCACACCCGCATCGCCAATTAGGGGGTCTGGGAGACCGGCTGAACCTTTACTACCAGAACCCCCTCGGCGGAGCCCACCTATGGTGGCAGGCCATTACAAGCCCCTCCCTAGCATGGGGAAGGGGCATCGGGAACGGTCGTGTGCTAACCGCTCCCGTCCCGCGAGAGGTGAGTAGTGCAATGCAGGTGTAGGCGCCCCCGCGCCTAGCACCCGCTACTCACCCCCGGGAGGGAGAAGACGGTGGTGTTATCGTCTTCTCCTACCAGTTCGTCTTCGACGAAGCGCTGGAGCGAGGGCGTCCTCCTCTCGCTCACGTTCCGCCGCCTCCTTCCGCGATATTACGCACTCGCAGAAAGAGGCGACCGCCGCCCATGCCTCCTCACTCCCCAGCATAATGCGAACAATAGAAGGGAGCGAGAGGTCTGCTCCGACCGCCGCAACCAGATCTTGGCGCGGTTCGGACCACGATGGACACTCTTCCACAGTATGCCGCACCGTGTCCGCTATCGCACCGCAGTGGTGGCACGACGGGCTCTCCTCCCGCCCGATGCGGTGCAGGTATGAGCCAAAACAGCCATGGCCTGTCATCACCTGCACCAGGCGGAAGGAGAGGAAACCAAACGGCCGCTCGAGCCAAGCCTGGAGAACTGGCCCGATGGCGTCAAGCGTCCGTCTGCCAAAAGCAGCAGCGGCTAGGTCGTCAGCCCAATGGCCGACGATGGCCTCCTTGGCCTCCTGCCGCACGACCTCCCTCACCTCATGAGCCGGGCGCTCTCCACGCGCCCTCCGCTCTGCTGTCCAGTCATAGACTCTGGCGAGCACCCACGCCTCCAGCTCCCACGGAGGTGTGCCCGCCAGTGCGCATGCCGCCGCGAAGCCCACTGTGCGGTAGGCCCGCGCCACCCGCTGAGCGATAGCCCTTTGGGGCACACGAAGGGCGGTGGCGTTCTCCCTCCTGTGCAGGGAGTCCGCCCAAATCGGAGCCCCATAAAGGGCCATGCTCCTGAGTATGCCGGCGTATAAACGCCGGCATCGTGCGCTGGGCCCCCCCAGATTTGGCATAAGCCACGAGAGGGCATTCGCGGTCTTTAGGAGTCGCTTGGACAACTCGGCGAAATGCGGGCCGAAGCGCCACCTGCTGTCTAGGATGAGGCCCAGATATTTCATCTGGCCCTCAACTGCGACCCTGGTGCCGTCCACATAGATGTGGGTGCCGGGAGGGGGCGCTGCCTCGGGCCGTGGAAGAACACGGCCTCGGTTTTGTGCAGCGCCACCGTCAGCCCCAGGCAGCGGATCCTATGCGCAACCAGGGAGCCGCCCGCTGATGCCAGACTGGCCGCTGTTGTGAAGCTCCCGCGGGCTGTGAGGAGAGTGTCATCCGCGTAACATATGACACTCGTCCTATGAAGGAGCGTTCCCCGCAGGAGCCAGTCGAAACCGACATTCCATAGAAGGGGTCCTAACACTGACCCCTGCGGAACGCCGGTCTCTACGGTGTAGCGCCTAACCTCTCCCTCCCTATCCACAAGGAGGATAGCCCTATCCTCCAGGTAGTTGGCCAGCAGATCTCGGAGGTACTGGGGCACTCCGTGAAATCGAAGCGCCTCGAGGATGGTTGAATGGGGAATGGAATTAAACGCGTTGGCTATGTCAAATGATACAGCCAACAGTCCATCCCCTTCCCCTATGGCCTCCTTGACTTCGCCCTTGAGGCGACTTAATGCGTCCACCGTCGACCGCTGAGCCCGAAAGCCGTACTGGGCGTCTGACAGGTCCGGCCCTACGCTCACTAAGTGACGGTTGAGGCGGGCGGCGATGATCCCCTCGAACATTTTACCGACCTCATCGAGCAGAACGATGGGCCGGTATGCCGAGGGGGAGTCCGCCGGGCGTCCGTCTTTGCGCAGCAGGCAAAGTTGCCCCTCCTTCCAGGGTTTCGGAAACCTCCCCGATGCGATACACGCGCTGAAGAGGTCCCGAAACCGCTCCTCCATTTGGGAGGCGGCAATGGCCACCACCCTTGCGGGGACACCGTCAGGGCCGGGGGCAGTTTTCTTTGCCCGTAGACGGACCAACGCCGTGTGGACCTCGGTGTCGGTGACAGATGGAACATGTTCCTCCTCTTCCGCTAGGGGCCTCCCCCGAGGGGGAACCTAACCTAACCTAACCTAACCTAACCTAACCTAACCTAACCTAACCTAACCTAACCCAATAAAGAAGACGAAAAAGAGACTCACCATTCCGTGGTGGACTGAGGAGCTCGCCGAGATGAAGAAGCGCGTAGCCACCAGCAGACGCAGGATCAGGAACGCAGCGCCGGTGCGGAGAGCGTTGGTCGTCAGCCTGTACCTGGAACTAAAAGAAAATTATATGAAGGCTGTCAAAAATGCACAGACGGAGAGCTGGAAGGAGTTTTGCGGGAAGCAGAGCAGGGAGGGGTCTGGGAGGGAATCTACCGGGTAATGAGGATGACAGAAAAAGAGAAGAAGATGTGCTCCTGCACAAAGAAGATCGAGTTCTGGATGCGGGGGTTCGGTGGAATTACTGGCCGAAACATTTTACCCGGAGGATCGTGAGGACGACGACGACTCAGACCATTGCCGAACTCGACAACTGGCAAAATTAGTAAACGCGTGTGGTGATGGTGAGCAGCATGACCCACCGTTTACCTTAAGCGAGCTCCGGAGGTCGATATCGTCGTTCAACCCGAAGAAAGCACCGGGAGCCGACGGCTTCACCGCAGACATTTGCTCTCGGGCCATAAATTGCAACCCTGGCTACTTCTTGTCACTCATAAATCGATGCTTGGCCTACCACCACTTCCCGAAAACCTGGAAGGAGGCAACGGTGGTTGTGCTGAGAAAGCCAGGCAAAGACAATTATACCGTACCCAAGTCTTACAGGCCGATTGGGCTCCTGCCTGTCTTGGGAAAAGTATTCGAAAAGATGCTGGTTGCTCGTCTTAAGTTCCACCTATTGCCGAGGATTAGTACTCGCCAATACGGATTCATGCCCCAAAGAAGCACTGAGGACTCCCTCTTCACCTTAGTGAAGAATATCCGCGCCAAGCTGGAGAGTAAGAAAATTATCGTTCTTGTGTCGTTGGATATAGAGGGAGCCTTCGACAGCGCATGGTGGCCGGCGATCAAAGTCCGTTTGGCAGAGGAAAAGTGTCCGATCAACTTGAGGCGAGTAATAGATAGCTACCTGAGTGACAGGGAGGTAATAGTCAGGTATGCGGGAGCGGAGAATAGACGCAAAACCTCGAAAGGGTGCGTCCAAGGCTCGATTGGTGGTCCCATCCTGTGGAACCTTCTGCTGGACCCGCTCTTGAAGCAGCTGGAGGCTAGAGGCAATTACTGCCAAGCCTTCGCGGACGATGTGGTGATGCTATTCGACGGTGGCACAGCCTTGGAGATAGAGCAACAGGCCAATGCCGCTCTCGAGCATGTGCGCGCGTGGGGTGTCAAAAATAAGCTCAAATTTGCGCCACACAAAACCAGTGCCATGGTGATTACACGCAAGCTAAAGTATGACACTCCTCGCCTGACCATGGGCGGGATCGACATTGGAATGTCGAAGGAAGTGAAGATACTGGGACTGACGATAGACGCAGGCCTCACCTTCAACTCTCACGTTGCCGGCGCATGTAAAAAAGCAATTGCTATTTACAAGCACCTTGCCAGATCTGCACGTGTGAGTTGGGGACTGCACCCAGAGGTCGTGCGTTCGATCTACACCGCCGTTGTCGAACCTATAGTGCTGTACGCCGCGAGTGCATGGGCGCCAGCCGTGAACAAACTGGGGATAAGAAAACAGCTGAACGTGGTACAAAGAGGCTTCGCTCAAAAGCTCTGCAGAGCCCATCGCACGGTCTCCCTGCACTCGGCCCTCTTGCTGGCGGGGATACTCCCCCTCGATCTTCGAGTGCGTGAAGCTGCTTCACTGTACGAAGCAAAGAGGGGTTGCCCCACTCAGCATTAGGGGATCGGGACATAGAAACAATGACAAGTGCGATGGACTTCCCCACCCAGCCGAACAGACAACTGTAGAGTTCAGTAGCCTGGTAGACGAGGAACAATATAATAACCACGCCTTTAATTACGACGTGAGAATCTTCACGGACGGCAGCAAAATCGAGGGCAAAGTCGGCGCGGCGCTATCTTTGTGGGATAGTGCCACCGAAATTAAGTCGAAAAAACTTGTACTGCCGTCCTACTGCACCGTGTACCAGGCGGAACTGTTGGCACTACAGAGAGCAGCTGGGGAGGCGCTCAACAGCGAAAAAACCACGTTCGGCATATTCAGTGACTCGATGGCGGCGCTGCAAACTGTCGCCAACCCAATCTCCCCCATCCTCTGGCAGTGGAAACAAGAAATGCTCTCCGCCACTGCGCCTCCCAGAATAAGAGAGTTTCCTTGTTCTGGATAAAAGCCCACGCAGGTTTGGAGGGAAATGAAAGGGCCGATTACCTGGCGAAGGAGGCAGCGCTGCGATCGAAGAGGAGGCCGGACTATGACCGATGCCCCGTCTCATTCGTCAAAGGGAGAATCCGTATGGACACGATCAGCGAGTGGGACGCGAGGTATAAATCCGGTGACACCGCCTCAATCACCAAGATATTCTTCCCCAGTGCAGCCGCGGCGTATAGCACTGTAAGGAAGATTGAAACCAGCAGCATCACCACCCAGCTGTTCACCGGGCACGGTGGATTCTCCGAATACTTGTACCGTTTCAAGCTTCGGGGGAATCCATCGTGTCTCTGCGACTCCGCCGTGGAGGAGACTGTCCCGCACGTGATATTCGCGTGTCCGGTGTACGCGCGTGCCAGACATGAGGTCGAACAGCGCCTGGAGGGAGAAAAGTTTAGCCCAGAAGACATTCACAAGCATATTAAGAAGGCCAAGACGAGAAATGTAGTACTTGATTTCTGTAAACATGTAATCAGTCAAGTAACAGCAAAAAACAAAACATAGCTAAACATGTAACTTATATATTATGGTAACGTATATTGTAAGTGTATTGTACTTTGTTAAGAAAGATACGTTATAAATAAAAACCTATGTAAACACTGACCTTGACCACGTCAGGGGTTTCGGAAACAGCAGGAGGGTTTTTAGCCGGTAAGAGTCCGGCAGTACTCACACCTCTCTACTCGTGGGGAGGTGTGAGTCTCCATGAGGATTTTCCCTCCTGCTGTATAAAAAAAAAAAAAAAAAAAAAACCTAACCTAACCTAACCTGACCTAACCTAACCTGACCTGACTAATTTATTTCTTTTTTTTAACATTTGATCGTCTGCTACGACTCAGTTGGTACACTTATTTCCAGTTTTAGTGTTTAAAATAATAAAGCAACTAATCTACTACACAAAAAAGCAAAAACAAAACAAAATTTTGCCACCAAAGACAAAACAAGGGAGAAATACCCAAAAAATGGGAAATTTTATCAAAAAAGTTAAAATGCCGATAATTTGAAAACGTTTAAGTTTGGGATACGGGGTCCCATGGTCAAATCAGTCAGGAATGATGTTAACTATCACGTCTTAAAGGATTTAGGTCGACTTAACCTTTAACCCTGTATAGCTATACATTTAACTTGATATCACACATTAAATACAAACATTTATACATATTTGATTCTCGAAAAGTGTATGTTTGAGGATTATATAAAAAGTGTAGAGAACAATATTTACAAATCGCCTAAAGCATTCTGGTCTTACGTTAAACGTAGAAATTCATCCAATTCTTACCCATCTATTATGACATATGGTCAGCACGCTTCCGGCCTGGGTAATGACATCTGTAACATGATCACTTGTTCAGCAATTACTTTTATAGGATTTTTTTACCAAGTGAGGCTGTAGATGTCGACAGGTGTCATGACCAAGGGTGCAATCATCAGACTGTTGCGGACATCAGTTCCGTAGAGGTTTGTGAGGAGCATGTTCTGAGGCTGCTAAAGTCGATTGACTTAAGCAAGTCTGCGGGCCCTGATGGTGTTTCTCCGATTATAATAGTTAAGTGTGCTAAAAGTTTATCCACTCCTTTAACCATCTTATACAATCGTTCCCTTAAGGAAGGTGTAATACCCAAAATTTGGAAAACAGCATATATTACACCTGTTCACAAAAAAGGCGCTAGAAATGAGGTTGAAAATTATAGACCAATTTCTAAACTCTGTATATTTGCTAAAATAATCGAAAAAAATGTTTACACTCAGGTCTATAGTGGTATACGGTACTCGCTTACAGATTGTCAGCATGGTTTTTTAAGAAATAGGTCTACAGTTTCCAATCTTCTTGTCTGCTCAGACTACCTCTCCAATGTTATGTCTGAACCCTCCCAAGTCGATGTGATCTACACAGACTACAGTAAAGCATTTGATCGAATAGACCACGATATCCTGCTACAAAAGTTGCTTGGTCTGGGCATCAGGGGTAACTTATTTAGATGGTTTGCGTCTTATATCTCAAATCGTTGTCAAATTGTTGCCTTAAACGGTTACAACTCAGTTCCTTCTTCTATTCCCTCCGGTATTCCGCAGGGATCCCTTTTGGGTCCCCTATTGTTTACAATTTTTATTAATGATATTGAATCGTGTTTTAAAAATGCAAAAATAATTCTATATGCAGATGATATGAAAATTTTGTTTCGAATTAATGACATTAGTGACTGTCTCGCTCTTCAGCAAGATCTCGATTGCTTGTTGAATTATTGTGCGAAGAACAAACTAGAGCTCAATGTATCTAAATGTTTTGTATTATCTTTTACTCGTAAACCTAATTTTGTAAGCTACCAATATAAATTAAACAATATGGAACTCAAAAGAATTGAAGCTATGAGGGACCTAGGTGTGACATTTGACTCGAAATTGCTTTTCGACGTGCATATTGATAATATCATAAAAAAGGCTACCCAAGCACTTGGCTTTATTTTGAGGCTTTCAGCTGATTTTAAAAATATTAAAACACAAAATACTATATTATGGAACCCAAACTATAACGTATATATTGATAGGATTGAGCGTGTTCAGGAACGTTTCCTTAGATTTCTACAATTTAAGACCCGTAAATATTCTTCCAACTACATTGTCAGGTGTAAAAGATTTCATATGCTACCTTTATACGAGCGCAGGCGTATAGCTGATATTGCTACTCTCTTTAAAATAGCTAATAGTGGGATGGATTGTCCGGAGCTTCTCAGTAAATTGGGACTGGTAACACACATCACACTGTTAAGGAACCCCCCCCCCCCTTATTCATGTCCCACGAGTTAGAACGACATACAGGCAAAATTCTTTTATGTTAAGAGCAGGCAAATCTTTCAATGTAATCTCGCGTGATGTTGACTTAGATTTGTTTAATACCAGTGTTACTCGTCTTAAGCGTTGTCTAGTTAGTAATTTTTTATTTTAATTTTTTTTTCTGTAGTCACATGTGTTACAATGTGTCCAGACACCAATCGATATTTTTTTTAACACTGTAGCTATTTGTGAAAACTTGTTAATGGCCTTCAAGTGTAATATTATGTCTCTCTATTGTTTCTTCTAGCTGTAAGTTTTCCGAAAATGTTAAAATAAAATAAAATAAAAATAAAATATACGCACAATCACATAACATACTTATTACATACAAGATAGTTTATGAAGACTGCTAACGAACTCCAACTTTGAACGCCTGCTTACTGGTACACTTCTGAATTTCCCAGGGCAGCTTGTTAGAAAGAAGAATAGATGTTTTTATTATTTTTTTATTTTTTAAGCCCCACATTAGGATTTTCTCCGGTGTCGTGGGTGCGTTTACAGACACAATTTCACATGCACATGACACCCAGACCCGAAACAACAATTTGTGGATCACACAAAGAATTGCCCCGTGCGGGAATCGAACCCGCTACACGTTGCGCGGCAGCCGGTTGCCCAGCCACCGCATCAACCGTGGAGTCTGAATGTGAAATGAGGAGTGTACAGAATCGGAACTGTGAAGTAACTATGAAGAAAGAGATTATGAGAAGAGCGAAGATTTTTGGAGTGTCCCAAATAGCGATATTGAAAGTAAGGAGTTAGGTATGAAGGAGGACTGGTAGAATGAAGGATAGAGAGAGCGATTGTTAAGACACGGAGAGCTCTTTTGTGTCGGATGGGCATCCGTTTCAACTCGGTCCCAGAACATGATCGTACTGGCGCAGTTTGAAGGCAAATTTAATGCACATGTTGATAAGATGATCAAGCTTGTTGAGCAGGTCCGAGTTGAGATCGCAATAGCACACGTCACCATAGTCGATTATGGGGAAGATGTGGGACTGCACAAGCATTGCCTTGGTCGTGGGTGGAAGGAAGTTTCTGAGCTGGTTCAAATTACGCAAGGCACCAGTTATCCGTTGGCTGACACTGGAGACCTGAATTCGCCAGCTCAGCGTAGCATCGAGATGCAGATCGAGATTCTTAACATTAGGACCAATTGGGATAATCGTGCCATCAAGTGTTATGGGGGGAAGACATGCGACTACCACCCTGCTCATTGTACGGGGCCACCAATAATAATGCCCTGGCATGTCGTGGGGCTTAGTGAATGAAAAAAATGAACGATACTGTTGGTATCTGGCATCTCATGATGCTCGAAGTTCCTCGGTTCCTAAGTGAAGAATTACTTTCAAATAAGAATTAAACACCGCGCTTACTAGCACACTGCCAAAATTTAATGAAAATGGTTAATAGCAAAAAAATGTATTGAAGAATGATTATGTAGGTACTATCTCGTAGTTGATTAAATTATGTTTAATAATATGTTTATGATTAGATATCTTTATTCGAAAACGATTGGGATAAAAGCACTGTCGAGTCAGACATATAGTTCAGTTGTATGGATCGCTATGAGGTCGCTACTGACTTACCTAGTGGCCGCCGTGGTGGTGGCGGCGTGTGTCCGCGGGGACCGGTACCACCCCGCGGACCCCGGCAGCAGAGCTGACACCGTTGTGAACCGTGCCGAGACCTCAGCCAACTACTGGGCCCAAGAAGCGCAGGCTGCAATCAATGCCCGGCTGGCGCACAAGGAGAGCGTGAAGAAGGCGCGCAACGTGGTCATGTTCCTGGGCGACGGCATGTCCGTGCCCACGCTCGCCGCCGCGCGGACGCTGCTCGGCCAGCGCCGCGGGCACACCGGCGAGGAGGATAAACTGCATTTTGAAACATTCCCCACCGTTGGATTGACTAAGGTTGGTTTCTACAAAAAAACAGCCATATTTAAAATTAAAGCTTCAGTGATTAAACAAAAACATAAATTTAATAGTGATACGTGAAAGCATTTCATAAATCAAAAGATTACTACTTAGCCGATATTCCAGCTTAGAATGAGCTGGCAGTATCTAATATCCGGACAGGTGAAGTTGATGTGTTAACCCAAAGTGAAATGTTGTATACAAGCTAACATTATTTGTACTGTGACATTGTTAATGATTATAATTATCAGAAGATTGGCGGGTAAAGTTACTTCGTAACCCGTTTGTTGTATAAAACTCGTTTTATAATTTCATTAAATTAATATATTTCGTAAGAAAAATTGCTTTCGTTAAAAAATTTGTACGATACTTATAACTCGTATTGTGGTCGTTCCAGACGTATTGCGTGAACGCTCAGATCCCAGACTCCGCGTGCACTGCTACTGCGTACTTATGTGGTGTCAAAACAACTTACGGAGCTATTGGAGTGAATGCGGAGGTGCCACGGAAAGGCTGCGAGGCGTCCACCGACACCAGCCGACACGTGGAGTCCATCGCCGAGTGGGCGCTGGCCGACGGCCGCGACGCTGGTGAGTGAAACAAACAAACGGTACCATGTCAGTGTACTCGCTGGTAATGAGCAGTAGCGCGCATTGTCCTATGAGCCAGTTTGACAGGTAAATGTTAACTTATTTAACCCAACCGTTGCGTTTGGGTCACAATAATGTAAAAGCAAATGAGTATAGTGAATACATTTTTTGTTGTCAGATTGTTATTTTTTTTTTTTAAAAAACGTTGCCTCACACTAGGATTTTCTCCTGTGTCGTGGGTGCGTTTACAAACATACAAGTTCACATACACATGATACCCAGACTCGAAACAACAATTTGTGGATCACACAAAGAGTTGCTCCGTGCGGGAATCGAACCCGCAACACGTTGCGCGGCAGCCGGTTGCCAAGCCACCGCACCAACTATGCAGTCATTTGCATATAGATTGACGATAGCTAAACATTTCTAGCGTCGCACTGGCATGTTTAGTGTTTGAAAGAGATTTGTGTGTATTTCGTTGTACCCATGTTCTTCAATTTCATATGTTGTCAGGCATTCGAAAGTGTTGGCTTGTGTTTAGGTATCGTGACGACGACGCGCATCACGCACGCGTCGCCGGCCGGCGTGTACGCCAAGGTGGCGGACCGCAACTGGGAGCACAACCAGGCGGTGGAGAACGATGGCTTCGACACGGACAAGTGCCCGGATATCGCACTGCAGCTCGTGCATAAGCACCCCGGGAATAAACTCAAGGTTCCATTCATTGATTTATTTATTATAGTGTATGGAAGTCTTAATATGATGTGTGAGTAACAAACATGTGAAATCTGGATTACTTTATCATATTCAAAATCTGCCATGCACCTTCCAGATCTGAAAGGGTGCAATAACTTGTACGGGAATTATAGGTTTTATTATATTAAGGTCTGCATGACATTTTTAGGTTATTTTAGGCGGAGGAAGACTAAACTTTTTGCCAAATGATGTGAAAGACGAAGAAGGAGTATATGGAAACCGAACAGACACCCGCAACCTCATCGAAGAATGGGCACAAGACAAGGAAGATCGTAAAGTTACTCATAAATATGTTTGGAATCGTGAGCAGCTGATGAGTCTTAAAGATGATCTTCCTGAGTACCTTTTAGGACTTTTCGAAAGTAATCATCTTCAGTACAACATGCAGGCAGATCCTAATACTGAGCCCACGTTGACTGAGCTAACTGAGATAGCAATCAAGTCGCTAAGTAGAAACGAGAAAGGTTTTTTCCTGTTCGTGGAAGGCGGTCGTATCGACCACGCGCACCATCGCAACTGGGTAGAGCTAGCGCTGGACGAGACGCTGGAGATGGACAAGGCCGTCGCGCGCGCCGCCGAGCTGCTCTCCGAGGACGACTCGCTCATTGTGGTCACAGCAGACCACTCCCACGTCATGGCTTACAATGGATACTCGGCCCGTGGACATGACATCCTCGGCCCTTCCAGAGACTTAGACCTGGACGGAGTGCCTTACATGACGCTGTCGTACACCAACGGGCCCGGCTTCCGTTCGCATATGAACGGTATACGCCCCGATGTCACCGCTGAAGACGATTTCAGTAAGTATCTATGTTTAGCAAGAATGCACTTCTGATTTCCGATTTCAATACACAAACCCACAAGCAGTCATCAAAGCATTTAAAGATATTAAAGTTAAGTCGACTGAAGATCTCTGGGGAATGTCGGTTAGGATATGTAGGTCTTTTATAGAGACTATAGCGCCTCATCTAGCTTTAATTTTTAACAAAAGTGTAGATCAAGGAGTTTTGTTTTTTAATGAAACATAGTAAAGTAGTTCCATTATTTAAATCCGGTGATAGTGCAGAACCTAATAACTATAGGCCGGTCTCTATTTTACCAGTACTCACTAAAGTATTTGAAAAACTGATACTTACTCAAATGCTGCAAAGTCAAAGTCAAAGCATTTATTTCAATTAATCCTAAATAAGGCACTTTTGAAACGTCAAATTGAATTGTCCGTCAGTCGGTCTGTCAGGAAGCTAGGCTCGTTCCAAAGTGTTGCTTCGAATGGAGAAGAACGAGCAAGAAACTCCATCGTTACTCTTTTCAAAAAATGATTTTTACAATATCTCTGATACATTATTTGATCATTTACCTATTGTATATATATGTAGGAACAATGTAACGACAATACGACGTCAAAACTATGGGACAATAAAACCAATTTGTAAAGAATATAAAATAAAATAGCGGGTTGTTTCAAACATAGTGCCCACATATTATGTACACTTACAATTTTGAAATAATGCTTCTATACAAATAAAAAATAATCTTTAATTTAATTTTTCAAACCAAAAAATAACTGCTTGATGCCACAGGACCCCTAGACTACACTGGAATAAATTAATACTTTAAGTTAACGTGTAACTAGTGATCGTATTAGAGCATTGTCTAGTGTGAGCGAGTGTCCAGTGGAGCCGGACCAACATGCTGCCACGCATTTTTATCTTCAATATAATCTGACAGTTTATAATATGCCTGTTTACACAGTTCACGCTTTATACAAGATTAAATTTTTTTCTCGTTCAGATTCAGTATGGTAGTTGGTAGTTTATTATAACATTTAACACAAAATCCCATGAAAGATTTTTGCACTTTGGACAACTTAACTGCGTCACTTTAACATGAATTCTATCTTTCATGATCAACAATGCGGGTTTACCAAAGGACGCTCTACTACTGACGCGGGGGTAGCTCTGATTAAACGGATTTTCGCCTCGTGGGAAGAAGCACAGGACGCTATCGGAATATTTTGTGACCTTTCGAAGGCATTTGACTGTGTTGAGCATGGGACTTTGTTGCTGAAGCTAGAACACTACGGCAATCGAGGGGTATCGCTAAATCTATTGAAGTCATACCTTCAGGATAGGCAACTTAAAGTTCAAATAAACAAAGTAAACTCACATGGGGCTAGCGTATCTATGGGTGTACCTCAGGGATCAATACTAGGTCCATTCCTATTTTTGTATAAATAACTTGCCCCATTTATTCAAAAATGAACCTCAAATGGTATTATTTGCTGATGACACATCACTAGTTTTTAAAATAAACAGACGAACAAATAATTATGACGACGTAAATGATGCTCTAATGAAGGTTCAAAATTGCTTTACAGTCAATAACTTAGTCTTAAACGATAAAAAGGCAAAATTTATTAGATTTGTTTTGCCAAATGTTAAAATTAATAAATGTGATATATTTTAATTATTGAATAGTGAGAAATTAGAATTTGTAAAAGAGACTACTTTCCTGGGAATCACCGTAGACGACAAATTGCAATGGGGTCCTCACATTCCATCTCTAGCGGTACGATTAAGCTCTGCAGCTTATGCTGTCTGGAAAATCCGACAGTTAACCGACATAGACACGGCAAGACTAGTGTACTTCGGTTACTTCCATAGCATCATGTCGTATGGCATTTTGCTGTGGGGACATGCTGCTGACATTGAGTCTATTTTTATTTTACAAAAGCGCGCCGTCAGAGCTATCTACAATCTTGGTCGTCGCGAATCTCTCAGGGAAAAGTTTAAGGAGATCAATATTATGACCGTTCCATGTCAATTTGTCTATGAAAACATTATGTACGTTAGGAAAAATCTAAACTTGTTTGACAAAGTGTCTGACAGACACAATTATGAAACTAGACATAAGGATAGATTGAGCCAGCCATTCTTTAGATTGACAAAAATAAGTAAGTCGTTCATGGGATTCGGTGTTAAATGTTATAACAAAATTCCAGAGGAAATAAAACACCTAAATGAAAGACAATTTAAATTATGTATTAAAAAAACGATGTGTAGATTGTCATACTACAAATTGAATGATTATATAGAGGATAAAAATGCTTGGAGGCAGGCTGGTTCAGCTCCACAGGGTAACGAAAAAATAAAGTAATTCCAATAATGTAATAATAAAACTATGTTATTTCAATTTGTTCTGTTAAATTAGATACAATCATTGTAAATGTGAGAGCCCTGTAATTAGCTAAAACTGTATTAGACTAGTAGAATGCATTTGTGTCAGCTTGGAGTTGTCATGCTCACTCAAAGTTGAGTTGGGCGGTGCTGGTGTACGTGTCATGTTCGTGAACGGGCGCTGTCAATTGGGACTGGTCAGCTCCAGACTGCATTAAGTTTGTTGTCCTCAGGGTTATTTTCTTTTTCTATCACTTTGACTAAATATTAGTTTTACATTGTTCTCACATAGTTGAAGCAATCGAAACAATGTAATCATGAATTGTATTGTGAATCTGATTGGAAAAGAGTAAACTATGGAGTTTCTTGCTCGTTCTTCTCCATAGGAATCTACACTTTGGAACGAGCAAATAGCTTCATTAGAGGACTGACCGACAGACTGACGTTATTAATATTATTATATTTGCTTTGACGTTCAAAAGTGCCTTCCTGGTCTAATTGAAATAAATAATTTTGACTTTGACTTTGCAAGCATTTTATTGCAAATGAAAATTTGAATTTGAAAATAGTTTACTGTATGTACAATTTCCTCCATCTCATTACAAACACATGATTCAAACGATGACTTAATCATGCTGGTGCTTACGGGTGTACCAGGGTTACCAGGTAAAAAAATAGCTAACTTGTGTTGACGATACCAATTTGATTTACAGGAGAAGACGAATGGTTGGCTCACGTAGATGTTCCGCTGATAGACGAGACGCACGGCGGGGACGACGTGGCGGTGTTCGCGCGCGGGCCGCACCACTCCATGTTCACGGGGCTGTACGAGCAGAGCCAGCTGCCGCACCTCATGGCGTACGCCGCCTGCATCGGCCCCGGCAGACACGCCTGCAGCGGCGCCGCGCATGCGCTGGCCCAGCCTGTGCTGCTGCTCTCTCTCCTTGTACTGCTCACTTCACTATTCCAACAATGATCTTTAACATTAGTGTATGCTGTGATTATTTAATTTAATAAATAGTAATTATATTATAATACAAGTAGGCCTACATAATGGGACCAGGCTTAGAAAAAATTAGACTATTGCTAGAATTTAATTATTTGGTATTTAGGGAACAGAGAGTAAAGTTCCCTAAGAAAAGGGGGATCCTCCGACCAGGCGAGGTGTTCAGCCTGGCGGGCTTTCTGCCCAACTGTTGTTCGTTGGGATTTTCTATCCATGTTAATTCGCATGTAAACTTCATATGTGCGATGCAGGATATTTATGACGTCATCCGTTGATTGGCTCGTAGATAGTCTTCTGTCATCTGTCACTTGTCACTTGTCAGTGTCGCCACAGGTAAAATAAAATTCATAAAAGACAATTAAATAATTACAATTATAATGAAACTGGCGTTTTCTTTAAGTTCCCTACTCAAAGGATAAAAATGACGGTTTTATATGAATGTAAAATTTAAGATTACGGAGCTTGCGAGAAGAGAATTCTAGTTCTGACAGTTTGATTATTGGTGCGACCCACCCAAATGTTCTGTTGGTAGGTATTGTTCGTCGGATCAGTCAGCTGCATCCGTTAATTGAGCTGATTGTAAACCGATACATGCGTACTGCCATCAGCACGGGTCCGCTCAAACTGGTGTAGCTCTTTCCTCAAAAGGCCATGAACATATCCCTACCTTACACTTTCACGCCTGTACACCATGGACCTGTTCACCTCAATCAAGCAAAATATTGACGAGTTGAAGCGGCATGACTTGAAGAAATTTGAACCTTATGACTCCAATGTTATTTATTCTCTAATTATATTTGTATTGGCGACCTTGCTGCCCATACTTGCATGCTGCAACCTGAGACCAAGGAATATTCATCACATGAATGGGCAGTCAATGAAGACAGCCCACCTACTGCCGCTCCACATGACCAGAGTTCAGTAGACGAGATAACTGTGACCTCTCCACCGCCTTCTACGTGTGACGTAGTAATTAGGCATTAGGACTTAAGAATATAACCTGTGTTCTTACACATCAATTTCAAAAAGACAATGACAATGAGTTAGTTTCGACATTTCTTCTCCGAGTAGTCCGTTAGGAAATGCTGACCTCATCTAGTTTTTTTTTTTATAATAATTTTGACGTGTAATGAAAACCCCATCTTCCACCATCTGCAATATGTCTTCACCAAAGGTCGCTGCCAACTGACACCGGTCGTACTTATTGAGGGAAGTATTTGGTGCCAGAGAGGAAGCATTGGATGCCATAGGTGGTCTTGTGATCCGTCTGTTCGTTTACTACATAAAAAAGAACTGATTTCCGGCCGAGTCGTTCGTGCACCGATCAGATCAACACTCTCCGTATCGAACAGGTATCAGAATGGCGGAGGAAGATCTGTCTAGCCTTTGTTGACTTCGAAAAAGCCTTCGATATGTTGAAGAGTATCTGCAGGAAATATTGAAAGAAAGATAAAGCATTTATTCGGCACATTACGTGCACAGTGGTGCAGTCAAAATAATAATACAAAGATAAACATTACAAAATTTTAAATAACAATAATTTAGTACAAAACTCCGAGCATGTGTATGCCGGACGGGCCTCCACCTCAGCATTATGTCTAGCGGTGACACTCGACGCTGGTTTGCGGCACCTTGCCACACCCTGCGGTGACTCACGGACGGTGCGTCGAAAATAAGACAAAAAATAAATAGACTAGATATGTGTACTAAATAAAAAACAATTAAATGGATCATAAAAAAATACACAATATTGATGGCTCCTAATGTCGAGGAATAGGTTCTTCTTCACCGAAAGAACTATGATTTGACGATGGCATTGGGGTCGCATTATCAACATCGCGCATATCGTAATTAGGTAATTAGACAACAGATCTGTATTTTTACTGAATTCTTCACTATGATGTTCGATTTAAGATTCAAAAACTTTTTCGCTTGACAGATTATTATGTGTTATTATGATTGATGAACTAAGAGCTATGTGCCATGTGTGACAGATTATTATGTGTGTGAAGCTATGGGCTCATAATTGTTATCATTTCTTTCTGGTACTAAAACACAGTTTGAGTGTAAATCTGAGTTGTTTATTTTCATGATGTCACTGTGGGTACACCTTTCATTGGGTTGAGGTAGTTGACTCTTACAAATTAACATATTATCAGAGTCCAGCAAAGTAGAATTTTCTTATGTATCATTTTGATTCTTGTTGAAGTGAATCATTTTAAAATATAACATTGAGCAGACTTAAACTGCAATTTGTGAAAATCTCACTGGCTCCAAAAGAGGCAAAAGAGCTGCAGACAAAATAAATCAATAGAGCGTAATATTGTAAACAAAGTAAGTTAAATAAAGTTAATAATATACACATTAACAGGGCAAAAATTTAAAAATACTGTAAATTTGAAAGTGTGTAAGTGTATTTTTTTAGAATAAAACACGTAAAACGGCCAATTTTTGGGCAAATTGGCCGTTCATCCTAAAAATTCGTGATATTTCAGATAATTTATTTAGAAAACAATAGTTAATCAAACCACAAAATTTAAATTTTTGTATTCATCACATCAACGCCGTTGCTCCGTTCAACGTATAAGGGTCAAACCGGCCGATTGGTCCAAACTACGACACAAGCGCGCGGGAACTCCCCACGTATAAGTCTCGAACTACTCTTAGGACCTTGTACGTTAAAACTCATGTTACATATGCCGTTATACTGTAATAAAAAATCATGTTTCTATGCAGAAATCTCTTTTTTTAATAGCTCACATAATTAATTACATCTTTAAGATGCGTTTACCATTAAAAACACAAAATGGCTAAATTGTTAGTTTTGCCCATATACGTAGGACCCATCGATATAACACTTTTAGCTTAAGACGATGTGAAACAAATAAATACATAACAAGATTAAAATAATATAAGGGGAACAACATAAAGAGGAAGAAATTAATATTTCCGTTGTGTGTCTACCATGAGCTGACGTCAGCGTTTCCTAAACGTATAATGTTTACAGGTGCAATAGGTGGCGGGGGTCATAGTTCGGACGCCGCACAGCGGACACCACCTCGGGACGCTGCTGTACCCACGAGCTGCTGTGAACATTGCCTTCTTCCGCGCTCTCGCCCGCTATTTACCCAACTTAGCTTGTCATATAGCTAAGTATGCGTTACCCTACAATATTGTTGTCGGGTAACATGCCGGCCTCGTCTCGGGCTACACGGCGGTACCCGCAGCGCCGGCCCGCGAGCCCGCCCGGAACATTGCTTGGAGCCTGTGGTAGAGGGCGCCGCGGGATAGCGTCCGATAATGGGGACTATCCAACGTCGTACATTACGTCGACTATGCCGATGGTGTTTGCCTGGTTAATCATACCTTTCGTGAGACATACTGAATTAGTCATTATGTTATCGGCTTACTCACGTAACTGCCTGTCACACTATTACTGACTAAAAACCACCCCGTTCCTTCTCCTGCTTTGAGCCGGAGCCCCAGTTACTTGTTACGTTGTTCGAATGCTATTAAAATGTTTGCCTAAGGTTTAGTAAAAGCCTGTAAGAGTGTGTGTCAATGTTTTGCTTTTGTTTTATTTTATTGCTCTCTTCTAGTATTATAACCGCATTATTTCTGTTTGTATGTGTTAATTAATTGTATACATACATAATGTAATTGGTGTAAAACCATGTTAACATAATAAATAAATAAATCCGTAACCGTAACCTAACTCACACGACTATACGCAACGCAAGCGGTATTCACGGCTGGGCTCGCTGTCATTGCAGCGGTAAGTCTTTGAGGAGTGGCTAGAGAGACGCCACGGCGTCTTCACCTACCGCCTGACGCAGGTGCTTACCGGACATGGGAGTTTCGGTAGGTTCCTGTTTCTGATTGGGCGGGAGGAAACGCCCGGGTGTCATCACTGCGAGGACCGCCCGGAGGACACAGTGGAACATACGGTGGCGGTCTGCCCTGCATGGGCTGAGCACCGCCGTGTCCTCAGGGATGTGGTCGGCGACAGCGACCTCTCGCGTCCGGCATTAGTACAAGCCATGGTGCGGAGCGAGGGGGACTGGGATGCCTTCTCGTCCTACTGCAAAGCAGTCATGCTAGTTAAGGAGGAGGCGGGGCGCGTGAGGGAACGAACTTCCTACTCCCCAGGCGTCGCGAGAGACACTCCGGGCGTCGGGACTCGTGATCGTTATCGTTATCGCGTGGCGCGCCTCAAAGAGCCATTAGACCACCACAGATGGGGCCCAGTAGGACTGATGCCTGATCCGGAGCTGCGGACTATCTAGCGGGTTTACCGGGGCTCAAGCTCGAAAAGCAGGAGTAGGAACGGGGTGGTTTTTAGCATGCATAGCAGCAGAAAGAGTCTGACACTCCGCCACTCCCTCTCGCTTGGCCCAAGGCGGGACAAGTCATTGGATGATTTTCTCCCTCAAAAAAAAGCGATATTCACGCCAGCTTTCTATGTGGCCGTGGTATTACTGCGGTCGAGCCGGTCGCTTTAAAAAAACATCTGCAAAAGCTAACCAAGAAGGAGGTGGCACAGCTTCTACGTAACATGATTGATTAAAACACAATATATACCAAGTAGGTATTCTATTACAGATTATCCCAATAAAATAGAAACAAAAAAGTGTTTAGGTATTATTACAAAACATTTCGGTACACAGTTTCTGAATGCTAACATGTAAACTGGGGCGAGCCTGTACCTTAGGTGTCAGTTCCTTTGATAGACTATGGTTACAGTTAGTAGAACCTGTGGTAGAACACCACTTGTTTCGCAATGGTACTTTGATAATCTGAGTGTACGATCCAGGTGGACGATACAAACAATAACATTAACAACGAAGGCACGGACTACGATACATGTAAATCACGTCGTACGTTGTACTTACACAGCAGCAAACTGTAAGTATTTGTCATTTTGTTACAAAATTAGATATAGTTACATAGTTTAAGATAGATTACTAGAAATAAGTTTTGTTATGTGCATGTGGTGTTTACCTATAAGTGAGTGTTACACTGCTACTTATGTATTAAAAAAGCTTTATGTGTATTGTTAGTGTAAACAGTCGTTGGTGAACCAAATAAATAAATAAAATAAAATAAAAAAAAAACTGTTTGAGAATGGCGTGCGTACAATGTGCAATGGATTCGCACAAGTATAGTCACACCGTGCCACTAAAACTATGAACTAGTTGTTACTTACTGCTTGATGTATTTCTGTGTAAGGTGTAGTGTACGTGCAGTGCTGGTGTACGCAGCAATGTGATTCACGTTCACGGGAAATGTAGTTTTAAGTATAATTTGAAAGCATTAGTAATTATAAGATTTTAATTATTCGCCATAAATTGGATATTGATGAAAACCACAGATTGGAAACAACAATACTCTAGATTATTTTTTATTAGATTACTACTGTTGTCTTATTATTATTAGTATCTATATTTTTTTAATTATTTACTTTAAAACAACGAACAAGCTTTAAATATCTTCATAGTTTTGTATTTTTAACACATTTTTGGTGCTATGGCTACTATATGGATGAAGATTAAGGTTTTTATTAATTTTATTATACAGGCTGGGGCCAATCTAGCACTGAAATTTCCTAATAAAGAAAGAGTTCTGTGCTCGTGGCACCGACTCCTCACCCACCAGTGGCAGTGCGAGCCCGTGCGCGCACTGTGCAGCCTGCACAGAGTCCGAGCGGCGAGTGGTGGCAGACTGCGCACGCGCTCACACACGGGACGCGTGTCTGCATTATCTATGCGGAGACGCACACTAACAGTGTTTTAGTTTAAACTATCTGTGTACCTAATTACATATCTGGTATTTGAATTAAATTAATAGGGATTAAAAGTTTGTTAAGATTAGATAATTCATCAATAATTAATATTATAAAAGCACTGTCCACAGCAACTCGCACATATAGTTCAGTTGTATGGATCGCTATGAGGTCGCTACTGACTTACCTAGTGGCCGCCGTGGTGGTGGCGGCGTGTGTCCGCGGGGACCGGTACCACCCCGCGGACCCCGGCAGCAGAGCTGACACCGTTGTGAACCGTGCCGAGACCTCAGCCAACTACTGGGCCCAAGAAGCGCAGGCTGCAATCAATGCCCGGCTGGCGCACAAGGAGAGCGTGAAGAAAGCGCGCAACGTGGTCATGTTCCTGGGCGACGGCATGTCCGTGCCCACGCTCGCCGCCGCGCGGACGCTGCTCGGCCAGCGCCGCGGGCACACCGGCGAGGAGGATAAACTGCATTTTGAAACATTCCCCACCGTTGGATTGACTAAGGTTGGTTTTATGATATAATTTAAGTTTATTGAATGTGACATATTTTATAGCCATCCTCGATAGATGGAATATCCAACAAAAAATATTTCTCAAATCCAACCAGTAGTTTCTGAAACGAGTGCGTCCAATGGTTTGGACAAACTCTTCAGCTTTATTTATTACTAGCTGCGCCCCGAGGTTTCACCCGCGGAAATCCTGATATATCCTGATTAAAATCTATCTCGCCAAAGAATTCAAGAAATAGGTACCTACTACCTTAAATTACACATGTATATTTACCTTCAGTTATAGTACATGATCGTACTTATTTATTGGCTAATACAATAGCAATGTAATGACACATATTGGTTAATAATTTCATTAAGGTAAACGCAGGTATTAACGACCCCCCTAAGACAATTTTAAAATCAACCATATTTTTTAGTACACTGGTTCCTCTAAAAACTAATAGTTTCATTTTATATGCTAGTGTTATGTATAAAATATGTATTTACTGAATCAAATAGATTTAAATAGAGGATTATCTTGTAAAAAATAATTTATAATGTGACTTAGTCGATTGTTGCTATTACCGACCCATAAAAACGGCTGTGAAGCTATTAACGATTTTTATGCAGCTATTCCCGATCGTGTATGATAGGAGGCCTTTTTCCAGTAATGGCATGTATATAAGCTAGTGATGATGATTACCGTCTTAATAAAATACAACAAAATAAAAATGCAAATACTAATTCGTATTTTTAATAAAACAAATTGGTACTTCTTAGTAACTTATGAGCTAAATAATTATAAACTTTGAAATGTGTTGTGACTCTGCAAGCTCTCATGCAGAGTCTGACTCTAACAGACGTACGGTAGTTTCTGTTTCAAAAGAATCTCTATCATTAATTAAAGTAGGTACTATTAGAATGTTCATGCCCTTTTGTAGATTCATTTTCTAACTCACTGTTACAAAGCACGCGACACTTTGCTGCTTTTGTGGCTCCATACTTCTGGAAAAAAAATATAATTGTATGTTTTATGTTGCTTTAGCCTAGAAGTAGCATTGATTAATAGGTACCTATTATGTTATAAAAGTAGGTGAGAAATTAATTAATCTATATACGATCGGTAATAGCATCTTATAGTTGGTATTGCCGACCCTTATGGATCGGTAATAAAGTATGTAAGTATAAACATAAATTGTATTACCGACTCATAAAAAAATGGTTATTTAAATTCAATGGACCTTCGGAGTAAAAACTAGATTATAGTCGATTAATGTAACAAAAAATATGAACAAATGCACACTGTTTTAAACACAAAAACAATAATTTTGTACTGTAACTATTCAATATCAATCCTCGAAAAATATCATAACTTTGGTTAAATTGACAACGCTAAAAGGTAAAAACTAGACAAAAAAGTTTAGTCGCTAATAGATTTTTATAAAGACTGATAGCTTAGATTTAAACTGGTTCTTAAAAATACTTGTGTTAGTGTGATAAAATAACATAAAAGAAAAATAAAATTAAAAGTTACGTTGCTGCCATTGCCGACTTATGGGTCGTTGATAGCTGCCACGACTAAAACTGATGAAGCTAACACCGTCCCGTTTTAATTTAAAGTTTTATCGTTTTAAATTACTTTTTATTAATAAAATGTCGTAAGAAATCAAAAGTTGATACTTAAATGAATACATTTAGTAATATAAGATAAAGTATAGACGTCATTTGTTTGTATAAATGTCTTAAATAGAAAAGTCACGTACTTACTTGAAAGAACAAGGGAACAGTACGCCATGTCCTGCGTCCACGCTGCCCCGTAGTAAATGACGTATTTTATCTATTTTCTGCACAGCTACTCACAGTAACGTAAAAATATACGATGCTCAAGGAATAAACGCGTGTGTAACTTTGCCTACCTATGCTAGAATAGTTCTGGAAACGTAAATATTTCGAATAACTTTTATAGGTCGGTAATAACTGCAGATTTTCGATGGGTCGTTAATAGCTGCGTTTACCTTACAAACAAACAAACAAAAAAATATTAACTCTTTGTAATATTAGTTAGAAGTTTAGATTTAGATAATATAGAACTAATTTATATTTGAAACATTAAAGATGTGCATAGTGCATGATGTCGTCCCATTGCAGACATACTGTGTCAACGCGCAAGTGCCAGACTCGGCGTGCACTGCCACCGCGTACTTGTGCGGTGTGAAGACCAACAACGGAGTCATCGGCCTGAACGCGGAGGTGGCGCGCGGCGACTGCGAGGCGTCCACCGACGCCGGCCGACACGTGGAGTCCATCGCCGAGTGGGCGCTGGCCGACGGCCGCGACGTCGGTACGTGTACACAGCACACAGCGTGACACAGCCGCCACGCGGGGCCGGCGTGTGCTGTAGTAACGAGTGGTTGCGTTGTGTGCAGGGATCGTGACCACGACGCGCGTCACGCACGCGTCGCCCGCCGGCGTGTACGCCAAGATCGCCAACCGCACCTGGGAGTACGACCTCAGCGTGGCGCTGACCGGCTCCGACCCCGAGCGCTGCCCCGACATCGCGTACCAGCTGGTGCACAACCACCCGGGCAACAAGTTCAAGGTCAGTAGCTCGCTTTGTACATTTTCTAGTACTTTATAGGCTTGGCTTGAGTATGGTGTTGCCCGACCGGCCGCTCGTTGTCTGTTGGCCTGTAACTGATGGGTTGGCTTTGATCTATACCTACGTATGTTTGTCTGGCAATTATAATTAACCAACTTCAAAAAAAGAGAGAGGTTGAAGCAGTTTTTTTTTTAATTTTAAGGTAGATTTTATAAATAAATTGTTATTTCACATAACTGTCATCAAGAACTTTATCTAGAATTTTGACTTAGAGATTGTAAAATATCTATCAGAAACAATATTTGTTCAACAATGGGTTAGTTAAAATTACGATTAAAATGATTTCTGTGTGCCCTCAGGTAATACTAGGCGGAGGACGACGCAATTTTGTGCCCGACAATGTCCTCGACGACGAGCAAAGGTATGGCAGACGGACGGACAACCGCCATTTGATTAATGAATGGAACAAAGATAAGGAAGATCGAGGAGTCAGCCACAAATACGTTTGGAATCGTGAACAGCTAATGAGTCTCAAAGATGATCTGCCGGAGTACATTTTGGGTTTATTTCATAGATCTCACTTGCCATATCACATGCAATCAAACTCAGCTAGAGATCCTACTCTAACCGAAATGACGGAGATAGCAATCCAGTCCCTTAGTAGAAACGAGAAGGGCTTCTTCTTGTTTGTGGAAGGCGGTCGCATCGACCACGCGCACCACGACAACTTCGCAGAGCTAGCGCTGGACGAGACGCTGGAGATGGACAAGGCCGTCGCGCGCGCCGCCGAGCTGCTCTCCGAGGACGACTCGCTCATTGTGGTCACAGCAGACCACGCCCACGTCATGGCTTACAATGGATACTCGGCCCGTGGACATGACATCCTCGGCCCTTCCAGAGACTTGGACCTGGACGGAGTGCCTTACATGACGCTGTCGTACACCAACGGGCCCGGCTTCCGTCCACATGTGAACGGTATACGCCCCGATGTCACCGCTGAGAACGAATACGGTGAGTCACATCTATTTAATTAGCAAAATGCGTTTCTGTATTTTGTGCCAGAATTCAGCGTTAAATATTTATCCTAATTTTAATGCTTTTATTTTTTATCTTATTTGACTACAAACTCAAGGAAACAGGAAAGTTTTCAACCTAATTCACTGACCGGTATTGTTTTACAGAAAAATTAGAGTGGCGTGCACACGTAGATGTGCCACGGGACTCGGAGACGCACGGCGGGGACGACGTGGCGGTGTTCGCGCGCGGGCCGCACCACTCCATGTTCACGGGGCTGTACGAGCAGAGCCAGCTGCCGCACCTCATGGCGTACGCCGCCTGCATCGGCCCCGGCAGACACGCCTGCAGCGGCGCCGCGCATGCGCTGGCCCAGCCTGTGCTGCTGCTCTCTCTCCTTGTACTGCTCACTTCACTATTCCAACAATGATCTGTTGATTGATATTTAATTTTATCATTAAGGACTTTTTTGTGATTGCTATTATTTATCTGAGCAAGGTTATTACGAAAGAAACACCGACGCCAAGCAGAAGTGTGTGCAATATGCATTCCAGATGTATAGACGTCTCCACCAGTATCACAATAATTATTATATCAGTTTCAATATTATTATACGAGTATTTCTATGTCAAAGGTATAGACAGATCTGTTCTATTTGATTGAATATATTAGGTTAACGGAAGTGATACACAACATATTATTGTGACTGTTCAAAATGTGTTAGTTCTATTTATATTGAAATATTGGAATGTCTCTATTTAACTTTAACATGGCCACCTACCTAACTATTTACCAGTAAGATTAGCTAATTCATTGTCATCGTAGTTTTGGTAATTACAAGTTAAAATAAATGATAATAACATTCCAGACCAGTGTCTCACTCACTATGTACCTATACAACATTATCGTTGGTCGCACGCGCCGTAATCCTACTTGTAGTAATTGCGCTTCTATTTAGTATCCTTGTCAAGCTTTGTGTGTGTGGATATAGTCCAAACTAGTAGAATTTGTTTCGATTGAGCTGTTTTTTGACACGATTAAGTGACTAAGTGAAATAGTGTAGTGTGTGTAGAGTGTAGAGTGATGTAACGAATGTCATATTTTAGACGGGTTCCCTCTATCTGGCAGAATATTAATGCTTCGAAATTTGTTTGGCATAACACACTTGGCAGAATCTTCTTTAAACGAATATACATATGGCATAAAAGTCATTTAATATAATTATTGTTTTGCCGAATATTTATGTGTCCGAATTTACAAACGCATACTTTTAAGATGGTAGAATTTTATTAGGTATAATTACTTTTGGCAAAGCTTAATTTTGCATGCTGCATGCATGATTGCTTGCATGCTTGCGTGATAGATGAGCCTTTCAGTTATTATAGATATGAAAAGTATGCCAAAAGATGATTCTAACTTCTGAACTTTCTGAAATATGATGCTTTTACTTTTTAATTATTATGGCTATGAAATTTATGCCAAAAGACACAAATTTATAACAGTGAACATTCTGCAATATGATGGTTCTACTTACAAAATTATGCGTTTTTAATGTATTACAAATGATGATATACCAAATGATTTTCTGCGAAATGAAGTTTCTGCCATGGGTTGTTATGCAAAATAAAATTATGACCAAAAAATTCTGCTAATAAAGGTAGACCCATTTTAGATATCCGCGAATTATATGATATTTTATTATATAAATAATAAAATATAATGTTTTGGTAAGATTCTATGTGCGCATAATATGTTAAAGGAAAATGACGGATTTCGGCTTACACAACTTTTAAAACTAAACTCACGCGGACACAAAGTTTCTACCTCCAATAATTTCAATATAAAATACAAACTTATAAAAATTTATTTAGTGCTTTACGAGAACATCTCGTAAAAAAATCACTTTAATAAGTATTTATTTAAATATTAAGTTCTTCAATCCTAGATTTACAAAAAAGTTGCCAGTCTTGCTACTGTAATCAATAATATTGTAAATAATAAAAATCCTGCCACTGTAATCGATAATTCTATATTAAAAATATTTTTTATTATTTGGATAATACTAAGTAAAAAAAAATATATATTTTTTACTTTTTATTTACCAACTCATTTTTTTTAAATAATACGTTCGTCCTATTTTACACTAAAGATGTAACAGAAAAAATGAAATTAAAAGAAATCGATTTTCCATCTGTGATCGACAATTTAATGGCCTTGTAAAATAGCAACCCTTTTAATTGTAGTTCTGTCAAAATATGTACTGATATTGACACATCTTGTATTGGTTGTCAATGCACGATTGTTTTCTTCCGCTCACCGCGGGAAATGACTGCACGGTTGGTGCGGTGGCTGGGCAACTGGCTGCCGCGCAACGGGTAGCGGGTTCGATTCCCGCACGGCGCAACTCTTTGTGTGATCCACAAATTGTTGTTTCGGGTCTGGGTGTCATGTGCATGTGAACTTGTATGTTTGTAAACGCACCCACGACATGGGAGAAAATCCTAATGTGGGGCAACGTTTTTTAAAATAAAACAAAAATACAAATAATAATACATTTTGTGACAATGTCTCAACAGTTACGTTATATTAATTTTATTGTGGTATAAATGTGTTCCGAATGCAACCGCATTTAGTTGAATCTGACGATGTCCGTTCTTTATTACGGCAATGGACTTCACTTTCTGAGGTAAAGTACGATTCATATGTATACTAGAATGTAAACATAGAATGGAATGTAAACATAACCTCTAATTAAAATATTTCAATAACTTCTTTTGTAGACGTTCAATGTAAAAGTGGAAATCACAGAAATGCTTTTGACATTAAAAAACACTAGGAAACGTAAGAATATTCATACTCCGTGACAAATTAATATTGAGCCAAAGTTACTATGGGCATCTGGCATCCTCCTTTACGCAATGCTTTTAATTTGGCACGTTGTAATTAAAAGTTGATTATTCTCTTTACCAAATGATCACCTACAATTATTACAGTACATACTACAATTTATTGTAAGACAGTTTGATCAGAAAATAAGGATTTGTAATAAATATAAAAGAAATTGGTAATCTTCTCTTGAATTTACCTTTCTGCAATGGAAAATATTAATTTCAACGACGTTCGTGCATTTGCATAAAAATTGCAACGTCAATAAGAAACGAATGCAAATGTCCAAAAAGTAACGTGACCTGTATTATAACTCCTCCTGTTATTTAATTTTTATACTCTCAATGTACAGAATTCACACTTCAGGATTATGTCGATATCTCAAGTAACGTCGTTTATTTTACATTTAATAGTTTTATGTTAGTATTAAACCCTACTTCTGAACTACATTTCAGCTGTTTAAGTTGATGGCAAGTACTAGTTCTGTTTGATGTCCCCGTGAGGAGTGAGCCCGTGTGCTCGAAAATGTTCCACAGTGGGCTAGGTAGTAGGATGACATAGACATCAATGAATAAAATATTTTCAGTTAACTTGAATTCGTATAACCCTCGATCCCTGATGCCACTGGGGAATAGAAATTCAACATTCTGTACGCTTCACCTCTATCGTCGTATTAAAACACTAAACTCATATCTCTTCCTAGAGCAGGAAGAAGCCGAGTTATATCGAGGATCTTATAACACAGGGCTGAGTACTAATAATGGAAGTTCTTAAAGACCCATCGTATTTTGTATTTTTTTTATTAAGGCCAGAAATTGCCTGTGTCCTCTTCTATGAAAGATTCCGGTCTCCTCTGCTTTGGGTAAGATAACTTCGCAATCAACGAACTTGGAATTTAATTATAGCTCACTAGGGACGAACATCTAGGTCTTCTTATCCTGTGCCCCTGCACAAATAGAGGCAATGCTTCCCGCTCGAGTTGGCAGATTTGAAAGATGTTTTCTGGTTGGCCAGACAAAGAAATATTATTTTTGGAAATCATCATCATGCACATAACTATCTGGAAATATTGCGCTTTTTAAATTTAAATCCAAGTCGAGTCAAGTGGGTATAATAAAACTCTCAGATTAAATTCAAATAAATAATGTATATTGTAAAAAAAAAATATAAATTGTGTTGTTTGGTTCGGTCCTAAATCTTGAGTACCTTTTATTTTTTATGAAATCAGATCTTAAATATAATATTAATTTGAGACAAAACAGTTAAAAACGCTGCCATGACCACTATATGTATCGGCGAAGCCAGCGCATGCGCGGCGCCGCTGCAGGCGTGTCTGCCGGGGCCGATGCAGGCGGCGTACGCCATGAGGTGCGGCAGCTGGCTCTGCTCGTACAGCCCCGTGAACATGGAGTGGTGCGGCCCGCGCGCGAACACCGCCACGTCGTCCCCGCCGTGCGTCTCCGAGTCCAGTGGCACATCTACGTGTGCTCGCCACTCTAACTCTTCTGTAAATCAATGCAGTATTATGAATTTGTAATGGAATGAAAGGAATACTATTTTTTAAAATGTTGAATTTTGGCACTACAAACAGCCACACGTTAATTTGCTAATTGAATAGACGAGAGATGACTTACCATAATAACTCTCAGCGGTGACATCGGGGCGTATACCGTTCACATGTGGACGGAAGCCGGGCCCGTTGGTGTACGACAGCGTCATGTAAGGCACTCCGTCCAGGTCCAAGTCTCTGGAAGGGCCGAGGATGTCATGTCCACGGGCCGAGTATCCATTGTAAGCCATGACGTGGGCGTGGTCTGCTGTGACCACAATGAGCGAGTCGTCCTCGGAGAGCAGCTCGGCGGCGCGCGCGACGGCCTTGTCCATCTCCAGCGTCTCGTCCAGCGCTAGCTCGGCGAAGTTGTCGTGGTGCGCGTGGTCGATGCGACCGCCTTCCACAAACAAGAAGAAGCCCTTCTCGTTTCTACTAAGGGACCGGATTGCTATCTCAGTTAGCTCCGCAAGCGTTGGGTCTGTCGTAAGATTAGACTGCATATGATAGTTGAGGTGACTGTCTTCAAACAATCCCAACAGATAGTCTGGCGGCGAAGACAATAACTCAGTGAGTTGTGCTCGAGTATTTATGTACCGGTGGTCAAGGCTTTTTGAACGTTTGTCGTTCTGCCATTCCTCAATCAAGTTGCGGCCATCAGTTCTGGTGCCCTGTGACGTAGTTGGGATGAATTCACGCCGCCCACCTCCTAATATGACCTGGTAAACAAATAGTAATCAGTATTCCTAACACTACAGTACAGACCAAATGTTGGTTGGCAAATTCATCTGAAAAATAGCAATGTTATACAATATGATTGTTCTGTCAGTCTTCTAACGTTTCCCGATGACAGCAATGCAGATGCATGCTGACGTTTGTGATGCGATGCAGATGTTTTAGTGCTTAAGTTTAAATTCACAGTTTTATATTAATTTTATGAAAATGTTATAGCCTAAGTTATAGGTTTACTTATAATTGAGAAGGTACGTATAACTAACTAACCTACAATATGTAGATACTTTTGTTCTTTGGTTTGCAATAAAAACTGACATCTGTTGTCTTAATGCTAATTAATACTAATGACCATAGCAGCATGTAAAGAGGATTCGTTAAGCCATAATAAAATTAGATGAAGTGTGCTGAGCCGCAGTGTATGCGGTCGGTAAAGGGAGACTGACTTTGAATCGGTTGCCGGGGCTCATGTGCACGAGCTGGTGCGCGATGTCGGGGCAGCGCGCGGGGTCGGCGCCGTCCTCCCTGACCTTGGCGTCGTTCTCCCAGTGCCGGTTGGCCACCTTGGCGTACACGCCGGCCGGGGACGCGTGCGTGATGCGCGTCGTCGTCACGATCCCTGTTCGAAACACCTCGGTACATGAAACATTTTCTACTCACACTAGTTGATTCATTGCAGGAGCTAAGCATTGTAGCCATCTATGAAAAATTTTGATTACAAAATACACTGTAGCAGCACAGAGACTGACTCCGTGGTGTGAGCATGGTGCATGTTACAACCAACCGGCATCGCGGCCGTCTGCGAGCGCCCACTCGGCGATGGACTGCACGTGCTGCGAGGAGTCGGTGGACGCGTCGCAGTCCCAGCGCGGCACGGCGGCGGTCAGCCCGAGCGTGCCCTGGTTCGCCTTCACGCCGCACAGGTACGCGGTCGCTGAGCACGAGGAGTCTGCCACTTGAGAGTTCACGCAGTACGTCTACACAAGATAATCCGTACTCATAATATAAATGTGAATATGTGTGCATCTGTTTATACATAATTGAACCAACGAAACAATGTAACCAAGAATTGTATTGTGAACTTGATTGAAAAAGAGTAACCTATGGAGTTTCTTGCTCGTTCTTCTCCATAGGATCTACACTAGAGGACTGACCGCCTTTTTAATATTATAATATTTGCTTTGACGTTCAAACGTGCCTTCTTGGTATATTTGAAATAAATAATTGTGACTCTGACTTTACGTGTGGTAATTCGTTTGGAGTATGTGGAAGTAGCAGCCCGTGCCATGCTGGCGGGCCGCTGTTTGGGAATTCAAGTAAACGTGACAACTGCTTTCTCTTTCATAATGTATCACACATTTCGCATTTTTTGTTTGGTCGGTGACTACTTTTCCATGTTTCCCCATTTAGCACAGACCATAAGTATAATTATTTGGGATTAAAAATATTGTTCTTATATTTAAGATAGAAAATAACGCTGGTTTCTTAAATTATGAGTAGATGAATGATACGAGGCTGAAACTGAGTTGGGATAGAAGCTATATATTTCTTTACTTACTTTGACTAAACCTGAAGTGGGGAACTTCTCAAACGCGAGTTGTGCCTCCTCGCCGGTGTGCCCGCGGCGCTGGCCGAGCAGCGTCCGCGCGGCGGCGAGCGTGGGCACGGACATGCCGTCGCCCAGGAACATGACCACGTTGCGCGCCTTCTTCACGCTCTCCTTGTGCGCCAGCCGGGCATTGATTGCAGCCTGCGCCTCAGCGTACCAGTAGCTAGCCTCGGTCTCCTGAGCTCGAGCCGGAGGCCCGGCGGGAGAGTGTCGGCTAGCGGGGTGGTAGCGGTCGGCGGGGGGCACGCCGGCGGCCGCGGGGCCCGTCAGCGCGACCAGTGCTAGCGACAGGAGGAACATGGCGAGACGTTCGACTGGCCGAGTAAGACTGGGGCCGCTATTATAGCCTTTATTTACTAGTACTTATCTTATCTGAATCTTATGTTATTTTATTACAGTAACATGCTTGCTGGAAATGACTTCCCTGTGTCGGCCGTGTGTTGTGACGTCACATGTCACGATCACTTGGAAATGTTAGCCGTCACTGATGCAAGTAATCAGGTGCTTCATTAATCAATTGACGGCGCAGCTGCAGTTGCAGCGTTATAGATTGCATGATCCTTCAAAATTAAGTACTCATGTAGGACGTGGATTTATTGCGAGGAAATGTTGATTTAATTTTGGAGAAATATGAGAATGAAATAAATTTTGTTTACTTAGACTGCTACTCAAGCTATTGAATTGAATAAAGAAGTTAACATTACAAGTATTTCAGACCCTATGTTACAAGGTATTTTGAAATCTGTTAAAAGCTAACACCATACCGTAAAAAACCGATGCTCACATTAAATTAAATAAAAACACAACTGAAGCGTTTATGTGAGGCCGTGGTAACACTCCGGTTGGACTAGCTTTTTGTGTTGTAACGAAAGATGTTTCCCACGTCAATCCCATCGAATTAATTATTGATATTTGAATAAAATGCATTAGATATGATGAAAATAATTTATTAAATAGGTTATATGAAACCGGTGTACGTAATTCAGATATAAGTCAGATTTCAAATCATTTCACACTAAAGGAAGCCAACAGTACAAGGAGAGAGAGCAGCAGCACAGGCTGGGCCAGCGCATGCGCGGCGCCGCTGCAGGCGTGTCTGCCGGGGCCGATGCAGGCGGCGTACGCCATGAGGTGCGGCAGCTGGCTCTGCTCGTACAGCCCCGTGAACATGGAGTGGTGCGGCCCGCGCGCGAACACCGCCACGTCGTCCCCGCCGTGCGTCTCATAACTCAGCGGTACGTCGACAGGCGAATGCCACGTTTCCGTACCTGCGATAAATCAGCACATTGGTGAACAAAACTGACGATATAAAACGAGTACAAATAACATAATTATCAAGTTTTTACCATAATCTTCTTCATCGGTCACGTTAGGTCGACCACCTCTGACATGAGGACGAAACCCGGGTCCGTTGGTATATGATAGTGTCATGTAGGGCATGCCATCCCACGTGTCAATCGCATAAGTCACTGAAGTACCCAGGATGTCATTTCCACGTGGCGCATAGCCATTGTAAGCCATGACGTGGGCGTGGTCTGCTGTGACCACAATGAGCGAGTCGTCCTCGGAGAGCAGCTCGGCGGCGCGCGCGACGGCCTTGTCCATCTCCAGCGTCTCGTCCAGCGCTAGCTCGGCGAAGTTGTCGTGGTGCGCGTGGTCGATGCGACCGCCTTCCACAAACAAGAAGAAGCCCTTCTCGTTTCTACTAAGGGACCGGATTGCCACCTCAGTCATTTCAGCCAGTGTAGGCTCTGTTGTTTGATTGGCTTGCATATTATATTGCATATGACCACTTTCAAATAAGCCCAGCATGTATTCTGGCAAATCAATTTTAGCTCGCATTAATTGCTCCCGATGCCAGATGTACTCGTGTTGAACATTCCGCTCCCTCTTATCCTGTTGCCATTCTTGGATCAAGTTCCGACCATCTGTTCGGCTGCCAAACATATTTTCATCATCGCGCATAGAGTTTGGCAAAAAATTGGCTCTACCTCCACCAAAAATAACCTGAGGAAATAATAACCAAAATGAAAACATGATACTCGTAGAAAGGACCGCTTCTTCGGTTAGTAAATACATTACTGACCGATTTTTTATTTTTGGAATAATTCATCAACTCGTCCCACATGTCTACGGCCCCTTTCGGACGACCTACAGAAAATCTAAATTAATATTATTTTAATTCTGCAACTCGTCACACGTTACATTTTGGTGGGTTTTTAAACTTTATAATCGTTTGGTACAGTCAGTACAGATTTTACAGTAACTCTTTTGCTTCTGATTGTACCTTTCTCAATTGGAAAGTAACGGGAGACGAGTTGCAGAATGAAAATAATATTAATTTAGATTTTCTGCAAGTCGTCCTAAATGGGTCGTAGGCATGTGGGACGAGTTGATGAATTACCCGATTTTTGACTTAACTTTGGTAAAAGACATTTTACTCGTATGTAACTTGGTACTAAAATCAACATTTTGTTAATAAATTGCCCTTTACTAGCATTTTCTCCTGTGTTATTGTCGTGGTGTGTTTACAAACACACAATTTCACATACACTTGACACCTAGATTCGGAACAATAATTTGTAGACCACACAAAGAGTTGCTCCGTGCGGGAATCGAACCCGATACACGTTACGCAGCAGGCAGTTGCATAGCCACCGCACCAATCGTGCAGTCAACCTTCTGCAGATTGACTGCTGGCTACGTGTAGCAGCAGCAAACATGTGAGCTGTGTATTGGTAGTCAGCAGAGCAGGCAGGTGGTCGAGGCTGACCTTTAGTTGGTTCCCGGGGTGGTTGTGTACGAGCTGGTGAGCGATGTCGGGGCAGCGGTCTGTGTCGAAGCCGGCTTTCTTAACGGCTGCATCGTTTTCCCACTCCCGGTCAGCAGACTTGGCATACGCGCCGGCAGGAGACGCATGGGTGATGCGCGTCGTTGTCACGATACCTGTGAGTTGTTATCGTAATACAGTACTAGACTAATAGATAACCGGTGGAGTAGCCAGTTTGTACTAAAGTGTAGTGTAGTCACCGGCATCTCGTCCGTCCGCCAGAGCCCAGTCGACGATAGACTGCAAGTGCTTGGTCTTGTCCACCGAGGCGTCGCAGTCAGTTCGCGGAACGGCTGCGGTCACTCCAAGGACACCGTAATTCGTCTTCACTCCACACAAATATGCAGTGGCGCTGCAGGCCGAGTCAGCTACCTGAGCGTCCACGCAGTACGTCTACAACATATGAAAGCAATAAATGAAACAATATTCTGCACAGCAATATACAATTACGAGAATAATTCTAGAAAAATTAAAATCTCCGTTTAAATAACCGACTCCTAAAAACCAAAAACTAAAACAAAAAGTTAAAACTAAAAAGCATAAAATGACTATCATAAGTATATGCCCTAGATATTTAAATTTGTGCACCAGAGTGCACAAATTTAAATATCTAGGGCATATTGTCACTGATGACCTGAAGGATGATGAAGATATCGAACGTGAACGCAGGGCGCTGGCTGTCCGGGGTAACATGTTGGCTCGCAGGTTTGCTCGTTGTAATGTGGAAGTTAAGTTAACGCTTTTCAAAGCTTATTGCCAATCTTTTTACACGAGCGGCCTGTGGGTCAGTTATACTCAAAGGGCATACAGCGCTCTGCGGGTACAATATAACAATGTATTCAGGATGTTGTTGCGGTTGCCGCGGTTCTGCAGTGCGTCCACTATGTTTGCCGAAGCGCGCGTTGATGATTTTTACGCGTTGAGACGCAAGCGTGTGGCATCGTTGCTGGGCAGGGTACGCGGCAGTAGCAACGACATACTGAAGGTAGTGGCAAGCAGGTATCAGTGTCCCATACACTCGCTCTGGGTGAGCATCGTTGTGGGAGACGTAAAATAAATTATTATGTGTATCGCTAGGATTCTAACATAGTTTATAAGTTCCTATTGTTACTAACCATTATGGATCACTGTTATCTGATTAATAAATGAATTAAATTACATAAGTACTGACTGGTAGGTTAGCAGGCGGTGCCACAAGTTCTAAATAAAGTTATTCATTAAAACCTGATATGTACTGTTTACAGTTTCGCGAGCATTTAGTTATATTATTTTGATATGCCCTGATGGCACCGACATCCAGTCTACCAGTTAGTATTTATAATAGATAGTCATTTTATGCTTTTTAGTTTTAAATTTTTGATTTAGTTTTTGATTTTTTGAAGTTGTTTTTTGAAACGCAGTTTTTTATTATTATTGTTTAGTATAAGACAACTTAGACCCGTTTTGCCACTTATAATCCATATAGGTGCAACGTTCTAATCAATACAGTTTTATCAAGCCCAAACAAAAGGTAGTTACTGGAAACCGCTAAGGAATTGTGAAATTAAGTTTCCATGTCAATTTATCTATGAAAATATTATGTATGTTAGGAAAAATCTAAACTTGTTTGACAAAGTGTCTGACAGACACAATTATAAAACTAGACATAAGGATAGTTGTTCAGGCGTAGCACAGTAGTTTTATATATTAATTTATTTATATTTACGAGTTGTACCATAGCTCGATAGATGGCGTTCGCCGATTTAAATTCGAGCTATGGTTACGTTACATGCAATAGTATAAGTCAACAGAAAATGTCTTAATAAATGTCTTCGTTCGAGTGTGTGACGTTTTACTTTATCTTAACCTCTTTGGCGACAGTGGCGCCAACCCAAACATAAGGTCCTTCGAGCCGGATAGTATAGTGATAGTACAGTGACAAGTGCCTCTAGTGGAGGAAATCAGAACCAACGGTCGTCGAAGAGGAAGAAAACCGAGCGGAGTCCAAGGAGAGCTGAGCAAGGAGTTGTGTAAAGTGAGATAGTGTTTGTGAAGTGGCCATAAAAACTGTGAGTACATTGCCTTATTTAAACGTCCCAAGTGCTAGATAGTAGAAAAAAGTTAAGACTTAGAAAAATTCAGCTTCTAAAAGACATAGAGAGAATTGCCCATCAGTCTAGACTTGAAAAAAGGTTTCATTACGTACAAGGAAAAGTTCGGATATCTTGTCTACAACCATGGAGGCTAAGTTGAGATTGTTAGACGACCTCAAAAGTCGTATTCAAAAAGGATATGTCAACTTTAAAAAGTCACCGAATGACAGAATCAATCAGGCATACATTGACTCGAGGTTGGAAATACTAGAAAATCAATATCAACAATTTATACAAAAACATGACGAACTTTTGGAAAATTATACAGAAAAGGAATTGAGCTCTACCAGTTACGTTCAAAATGATGTTTTTGAGGATGTTATGGACACTTTTCTAACGTATAAAGTAGATTTAAAAAACTCCTTACCTAAATCTAAGGCATCTGTACCGAGTGATGTTGATTTACCTAACAACCATCAAACAAAAAAGTTGTCTAACACAAAATTACCTAAAATATGTATCCCAACTTTTAGTGGTCAATATACACAATGGTCATCGTTCAGAGATTTGTTTTTATCATTAATTGATGGTAACGAAGCTTTGGATGATGTTCAACGTTTACATTACTTACGGTCACAGTTGTCAGGTGAAGCAGCACAACTCATTAAACACATTCCGATTACACATGCTAATTATAAGAAATGTTGGTCTATGCTAGATAACAGATATAACAATAAGAGATTTTTAGCTAATAGTATTCTCAGGCGTTTACTTAGCCAAAATCAAATGGCGGGTGAGTCATCGGTTGCACTCAAGGAACTTTTAGATACAACAACCGATTGCTTGCACGAATTATCAAGTCTAGGGGTTAAGGTAGACGCTTGGGATATAATTATTATTTATTTAATTAGCTCCAAGTTGGACGCGGAGACTCGGAAGCAATGGGAATTGCAGGTAAGTGAATCTTGTGAGGATCTTCCTACCTTCCAAGATTTTCAAGACTTCTTAGACAAACGATTTCGAGCCTTGGAATTTGTAGAACCACAAAGTAGCAAGTCTAAAGGTACCTCTAAAACGTTTCATGTAATTTCAAAGATATCCTGCCCTCATTGTTCCGAAGAACATCTCTTATGTTATTGCAAGAAGTTTGCTCAGGAGACAGTCGCACAGCGTCGTAATATTATAAAATCACGGGGTTTGTGTTTCAATTGCCTTCGCTCAAGCCATATAAGTATTAATTGTCGTGCAAATACCAAATGCAGGATTTGCAAAAAAAGACATCACACACTCTTGCATCAGAAATCGGATTTAGGTACGGAGAAACGCTCCTCCGCATCTCCGATTAAACTGAAACCACCGGACGAGATCACGGCTGAACCTCATCTTACAACCCATCATACTCGAAACATTCATAGTCAGGTCGTACTGGCTACAGCCCGTGTTCAGGCTAGGTCGAGTAATGGGCATTCAAAAGTTTCGAGAGCCTTGTTAGACCAGGGTTCTCAAGCTTCATTTATAACAGAATGTGCGGTTCAGAAACTCAAGTTAAAAAAAATAGCAGTAAAAACCACTATTTCAGGTGTAGGTGGAAGTCAGGGCAATCTGACATCCAAATTTATGGTTAGGGTAAATCTTCAATCTATGCAGGATCCTAACTTCACCTTTCAAACGAAAGCTTATGTGCTTAGTAAGATAAATGCAATTTTACCTGAAAAGAAATTTACATTAGTGGATTGGCCAGAACTAGGAAATATTACGTTAGCTGATCCAAATTTTAATAGGCCTAACAAAATTGACATTTTGTTAGGGTCGGGAGCCTATGCCAAACTCTTAAAAAATGGCTTAATTAAGGACCCTACGGGTAAAATAATGGCTCAAGATACTTACCTCGGCTGGATCATATCTGGAGAGGTCAGTAATTCAAATAGTGAGACATCATAATTTAGTTAACATACACGCTAAGGTCGAAGAAAATAATATTCATAAAAAGTTTCAGGAAATTAAGGCAGGGTTTTAATGCTCTGATATTTTAATCATTCGTCCTGAAGAACATCACGCATCTATTCGATCTTACCTGACTTTACACGAGGAACATAATATTAGGCTTGATAATGGAAGTGATCTTAAAATAAAAGATAAACTAGAATTTTAGGACTTACCTTGAATCACAAATCCATTCCATTACAAGATTTACTTACCTCGCAGTAGTCACAGCTATCACTGATCCAACTGAAACTACTTACTAAAATTAATACAGTCCACTGCAATACAACGTTTGTAGTATCTGCTAGGTTTGGCTGCATATTACTTCACTTACCGCTTACCGCTCAAATCTTCATCTCAAAAAACTTGATCAATTTAGATTGCGATGAAGAGTGGTCTAAACATCTAGGTACAAAGTAGCAGTCTTATTATAGTAGGTTACAAACCTAGGTTATTTACATGGTAGTAGTAGAAGAGGAGGATCGGGTTCACTGCAATCTTGTCACTTTTAAAAATAAAGGTGGCTCCAATATAACATATTTGTATACTAACTAGGATTGGAGTCATGATGTGTCATAGTTTTAGTTATTAGATTGTAGATGTAGTTAGAATTTGTTTTAATATTATAAAAAAAAGACTTACCTTTTTGGGATGGCTTCGACAGGCGTGCTGGCTCAGAGGTTTATCACCCAGGGCGATGAACAACATTCATTGTAGAATAGGACCTCTAAAATTATAGAAGGTAATCCACCCTCACTCTCTAGTTTAGGACCTCACTTCTTGAGGTATGATACCAAAATCATATTTGGTAAGCGTACTACCTTTGTAGGTACATCAAAGTTTAGTGTAAACACTTCTGATGTAAATTCATTGACTCCAGGACATTTCTGTGATAGTCAACCATAGGTAGTACCATATTATTATCAACTTAGGTGGCTTGAGACGTTGGCAATTGACACAAAGAATGATTTAATATTGATACAAACACTGGTCTCGGGAGTATTTGACAATGTTCTTGCAAAGACAAGTGGGCTAACAATAGAATATAAGGGCTCCCGAGTTAAACGTCCAGCTTGTAAATTTTGTGTTTTAACCAATGTCAATTAATTAATTTGTTAGACTTATACTTTTTTCTACGTCTTTATATTTTAGTAATTTAAGAACCAAACACCAAGAACTGTAGTAGATTATAGAAGTTAGTAATTAATTAGTAAGTTTATTTGTTTTAAGGACTATAAGTCCTTGGTGGGCGGTATGTTCAGGCGTAGCACAGTAGTTTTATATATTAATTTATTTATATTTACGAGTTGTACCATAGCTCGATAGATGGCGTTCGCCGATTTAAATTCGAGCTATGGTTACGTTACATGCAATAGTATAAGTCAACCGAAAATGTCTTAATAAATGTCTTCGTTCGAGTGTGTGACGTTTTACTTTATCAACCTCTTTGGCGACAGTGGCGCCAACCCAAACAGATAGATTGAGCCAGCCATTCTTTAGATTGACAAAAATAAGTAAGTCGTTCATGGGATTATGTGTTAAATGTTATAACAAAATTCCAGAGGAAATAAAACACCTAAATGAAAGACAATTTAAACTATGTATTAAAAAGCGATGTGTAGACTAGCATACCTACTACAAATTGAGTGATTATATAGAGGATAAAAATGCCTCGAGGCAGGCTGGTCCAGCTCCACAGGGTAACGAAAATAACTAATTCCAATAATGCATTTGTCCATGTTATTTCAATGTGTTCTGTTAAACTTAATTATTGTAAATGTGAGAGCAATGTAATTAGCTTAAATTGGATTAGACTAGTAGAATGCATTTGTGTCAGCTTGGAGTTGTCATGCTCACTCAAATGTCTCATTGGCGGTGGCACGGGCATTGGATCGCTCGATTCCCTGCAATATGGTTGAGTTGGGCGGTGCTGGTGTAAGTGTCATGTTCGTGAACGGGCGCCGTCAACTGGGACTGGTTATCTTCAAACTGCATTAATTTGGTTGTCCTCAAGCTTGTCAGGTAGAGCTATTGCGGCAAATACCCGGTACACCTATAGTGTCATAGTCCAGCAGAGGACTCTCACGGGTGAAGGATGACGTCATTAGTGATTATTAATATTCCGCACATGTTAACAAAATCTCGGGCTAATACACATGGGGTAAAACGTTCGAATCGTTATAACTATGTAGTTATTTAAATAAATTAAAAAATAATTGCTGACGACACAGTAATGTAATATACATGTAGAGGTTCAAAACATTTACCTTTATTAAACCAACAGTAGGAAAGGTATCGAACGTCATCTCAGCCTCCTCGCCGGTGTGCCCGCGGCGCTGGCCGAGCAGCGCGCGCGCCGCGGACACGGTGGGCCCGGACATGCCGTCGCCCAGGAACATGACCACGTTGCGCGCCTTGCTGGCGGTCTGCAGCTGTGCGAGGCGAGCGTGGATGGCTGCCTGTGCCTTATCATTCCAAAACTTGGGATCCATTTCTTCATGCTTGGCAGAGCTAGCGCGACTGCCGGGCCCGGATGGGTGGTAGTGGTCACCGAGAACATATCCCAGCACAGTAGCGGCAGTGATTACGAATAGCAAGCTCAACGACCCCATGGCTGGTAGCACAACTGCAATTAACTGATGATTTACTAACTTTATAATGCTCCGAATCTAATCTACGGAAACAAATTATCACAAAGTACAAGATATCTACCGATGAAAGGCAGGAAACGGTGGTTTAATATAATGGATCGCTGTCTGCACTGAAGTCGATCGTCCTGATTGTGTCTGGCGATGTTGATAAAGTAAATATGTACAACTACACGAGCACCTGGCGCAGCCGACGCAGTCGACATTCGCATGTAATTACAATAATCACTACATTTGTTTTATTTCCTTCTGCGCCGGGGCAATACTTGTACACAACAATAGGTCATTCTTTTGAATGACATTTATATCTACTAATGGTTAGCTGCTTGGCCAGACATTCATCATATAAGTATCTCTTACCATCCCGATGCATCTCCTCTGCAGTGTGTCTAATATTCTATATGGAGGCCTCGATCTCTACTGAATGTGAGGGCAAACTCATTTTTAAGCTTGGAGGGTTTCATCTGGTAAGTGGTAGGTGTTTCTTCACTTTGTTACCTCATGTTTAAGTAGCCACATTTAAAATAGGAATGAACCTCATTTAACTTTTAAATCGACAGACAATTCCTGATGTATCTTGGGAAGTTACAATTAGCTCTGTAAATTAGATGCTGTACACATGTGGCCACTCTGTTTGAAATAACCGCTTTTTTTCTTCTCAAATTGGTTTTACACTCCCAATAGTTTTGACGCGTATTGTTGTTACATTGTTCTCATATATACTAATATATGCAATAGGTAAATGAGAGATTGTAAAAAAAAGAGTAATGCCACCATTACTATTTTCAAAAAAAAATCTTCCTTGTTCTTCTCCATTCGTAGCTACACTTTGGAACGAGCACCTAGCTTTACTGACAGACAGACTGACGGACAATTCAATTTGATACTTCAAAAGTGCCTAATTTAGGATTAATTGAAATAAATATTTGAGTATCTCTATATTGCTGTGAATGTATGTTCCAAGTGTTCTGATGCAGTTACTGTGTGCATAGTAAAGCTGTGCCGGCGGCATGCGCACGACCCGGTGTTATCAGGTGGTAGCAGAAGGGCTGCAGTGTGTGTATTATGATGTACAATATAGTAACCGTCAACGGGTCTAAAATACTTCCTTGTAGCAGTCATGATTTGATCTCATACAAGTACTAGATTTTGTGTGGTTTGAAAATCCTATATATGACGTCAATAAATGATTAAGGGCACATTTTTTTATCAAAATTACTAGTGCCCACTATATTTTTTGTTACTAATAACGTCAACAATGCGATGAACTTGTTCGATCGTGCCGTGGTTTAAATTTGGTCCCCAATTAAATTTTTTACATACGTAGTATTACATAGTATACCTCTGCAAGAGGGTGAGGACATAGGATCAGTGTGCTGAACCTATTTCCATACCGCGTAGCATATTTGTTGTCGCCTTGAAAGATAAGTGAACATCTGAGTGGAGAGGTTGTTATCTATCCGGATGAGAGCCGCGGAGATAGTGGCGGAGGCTGCGGCGGCTCACTCCCGCTCGCGATGTCTGGCCGCGCCCACGCCGGCGCCGCGCTGCTGCTGCTGCTGGCTCTGGCGCGACCCTCGCACGGTACTGCAGGCACTGCGCTACGATTCATTACTGCGTCGTCTTGACAAAGTACCAGGAATCGTGGCCCAGTTGATTGGTACATCACTTGTGGTAGTGGACTCTCACGTTGTATGTTATTGTTCTTTGATCAGAGCGAGACGTGTATCACAAGTTATCACGCAGCGTCGAGACCGACACGCTGAACATTCCGGATGTAGAACTTGATCAGCAGTTCTGGTACGATGAGGCCCAGGCTGCAATCAATGCCCGGCTGGCGCACAAGGAGAGCGTGAAGAAGGCGCGCAACGTGGTCATGTTCCTGGGCGACGGCATGTCCGTGCCCACGCTCGCCGCCGCGCGGACGCTGCTCGGCCAGCGCCGCGGGCACACCGGCGAGGAGGCACAACTCGCGTTTGAGAAGTTCCCCACGGTCGGACTAGCTAAGGTATATGATACTAATATTTGTTATAAATACGAATACACGTAGACTAGTCACATGTTGTAGCCGTGATACGTACCTACAATTAATCTGATGGTGGTCTCTCTATCATCATCAGTGTAACTACAAGGTTAACGTATATTTAACATCATAGGAATTATCAGTGATTTGTTGTCTATAAGTTCCCCCATGCACAGCACACCTAACAACATGAAATACGAGTTAATAAACAATCATATATACCTACCTGTGTGGTAGTTGACGACAGTGTGTGAGTGTGCGCGTGCGCATTGCTTGCAGACGTACTGCGTGGACGCGCAGGTCGCGGACTCGGCGTGCTCGGCCACGGCGTACCTGGGCGGCGTGAAGGCCAACATTGCCACCATCGGCGTGAGCGCACGCGTGCCGCACGGCGCATGCGCGGCGGCGCGCGACCCCGCCCACCACGTGCACTCCATAGCGGAGTGGGCGCTCAGCGACGGCCGGGACGCCGGTACTCGACCGCTGCTCTATTACTGCATTGTGTATTCCATAGCACTGCGTTATTGGCACTCTTTTACTTGTAACTTTACAAGGTAGCACGATAGTAAAACGATTAGTAATCAGTTATTTCGTTGAAATAATATTTAATAGGTACTATAAAGTCACCGTTGACGTTCTGGCAAGTAAATGCTCAGATCTTTTACTTGTCAGAGAACGTCAAGCGCTCGCTTTTTGCCACCATACGGTCTCGTTATTTTTGTTTTAATATTTACAAGAATGCTCATTGTAAAGTTTATAGGGAATTGTAAAGTTTATCAGCACCTTTACATTTTTATCATTGATGTATTTATGTTGGCCATCACTACTGCGCCTAGGTAGCGTGACTTCAGACTAACTGCTGACTTATTTTGTTTGTGTTTATTACAATTAGACAAGTGGAACAGTTGGCCAAGTGAATGTGAGTGTGTGTGGGCAGGTATCGTGACGACGACGCGCGTGACGCACGCGTCCCCCGCCGGCACGTACGCGCACACGGCGCACCGCGACTGGGAGGCGGACGCCGACGTGGCGGCCAGCTGCGCGGCGGCGCATGCGCGCCAGGACGACATCGCGCTGCAACTCGTGCACGCCTACCCCGGGGACCACTTCAAGGTGCCACTTACTCTAGGAATCGCTGCTTTAACAGACTGTATCCTGCATCCTGTGCCGGCACAGTGACACAGATACAATGCGCAAAATACGGTACAACTTTATTACGTTGATGTTAGTACATCAACATCCCCATACACATTGCACTGTAACGTGAATAAATGAAATTGTGGATCACATAACTGAATAGGTAGTCAGTACAATGCAGTTTATGATTAGGAGCTCCAAATTAATGAATGCACATTGATTTAATACATTGAAACTCTTCTAATAAGCTACACGTGATCAACAAAATAAGTTTTTTGGGTTTTAGATACTCGATACATAATAAAATGGGCAAATTTAAACCAAATGTTAACGCGTTGCCGTAGCCATCTTGTACGTACTTCTATTTTCCATCAGATTGAAAATATTGTGTACCTACCATAAGTACTTGTTCTTTTATATATCTAATGGGAATATCATATTGTTTAGGTAATATTAGGTGGAGGCCGTCGAGAGTTTTTGCCAAATTCTACAATCGACGAAGAAGGCTCGAGGGGTAAGAGGTTAGATGGCAGAAATTTGATCGAAGAATGGCAAGAGAGTAAGCGAGCACGGAACGCCAGCCACCGGTACGTGTGGAACCGAGAGCAGCTGCTGGCCGCGGCGGAGGAGCAGCCCGAGTACCTGCTGGGCCTGTTCGAGGGGAGCCACATGCAGTACCACATGCAGGCCGACCCCGCCACCGAGCCCACGCTGGCAGAGCTCACCGAGGTGGCGATCCGGTCGCTGAGCAGAAATCAAAACGGGTTTTTCCTTTTCGTGGAGGGGGGACGTATCGACCACGCGCACCACGAGAACTTGGTGCAGCTGTCGCTGGACGAGGCCATCGAGCTGAGCGCGGCCGTGGAGCGCGCCGCGCGGCTGCTGGGCGAGGAGGACTCGCTGCTGGTGGTGACGGCGGACCACGCGCACGTCATGTCCGTCAGCGGGTACTCGCACCGCGGCAGCGACATCATCGGGCCCTCCGACGACCGCGGGGACGACGGCGTGCCGTACATGACGCTGTCCTACGCCAACGGGCCCGGCTACCGGCCGCCCTCGGCCGCGGGGCTGCGCGACGACATCACTCAGTACAATTACCGTGAGGCTTGCCAAAGTTACCATGAACCATTTCTTTTTAAACATAAATAACTTTATCAACAATTCTAAATTGCTCGTTGGTTGCTGTCGATGTCTTAGCCTAAAATAGTTTAGTTTTTCTATAGAAATTAGATCGTAATAATACTCTAATATTAATTAGATACTATGATTACATTGCTTCCTATGTTTTGCAGATGATGTGAACTTTGCGTTCCCGGCAAGCGTACCACTGGACTCGGAGACGCACGGCGGGGACGACGTGGCGGTGTTCGCGCGCGGGCCGCACCACTCCATGTTCACGGGGCTGTACGAGCAGAGCCAGCTGCCGCACCTCATGGCGTACGCCGCCTGCATCGGCCCCGGCAGACACGCCTGCCGACACTGAGCAACATAACTACTCGATACGCAACTACACACACCTTACCATGTACTAGATGCGGACCAATTGATGGAAGTTATGATTTTAGCAAAAGATCGGAATAAAAGAGTAATTAAGCATTATTATAGCAGTTGTTATAATTTCTAAAAGTGAATGTAGTTTGCACTGAAGTCAATGTGTAAGTCTGTGGTCTACTTAGTCGATCAAAGGTGTAGGTAACTGAAACGCAATCTTTACAACGGGGCTAGAAGTGAACTGTCCATGTTCCCTACGCGTCAGCATGCTTCGTGAAGTATCAGTGGTACTACCTGCATAATATGTATGTTTCAAGTAAATATCGCGATGTGTTTTATAATCTATTAAGTTATCAAGTAAACATGATCATTATCTAATCGCCGCCGCTCCACACTCGGAAGCAATCATTGATGCGATCGAGATAGATGACAGCGCCGACAGTCCGAGGTCACGGTCTCCTCCCAACCGAGTAGGTACAGTGTGTGGCCGCGCGTTGTGTACATTATTCGGATTACACTTCAGTTTGTCGCAACCATTTCCATCTAACAATAATGCCAAGTATCTACATTGACAAATAAAAATCTATGTAGATAGGACGAACAACACAGAGCAAGCATACAATAGAACATAGAGCTACATCGATAAACTAAAGCTGAAATGGTCTCCGGGACGACTAGTTTCAATTTGATTTGATAGATGGCAGGTGTAACTGTGCTAAAGCTGGTTATGATCACCAGTTCATGTCATTAAATAAAGATTATTATTAAAGTTCATGACAATATTTATCAAACTGAGCATCGTGACTTGATGCGACCACAGTATCTTCTGTGCACGTGTTAGCTACCGTTGACTCGGTGCTCTGTAGTCAGTTGTCAAACATTTAACATGTTTGTGCAGTACTTACTATTGTTTTAAAGGAAAGTGTAGTGGCGCCCACCGTGGGGCACAAACTGCAGTTTGTGCGCCATTGGTGCACAGTGGTAGTGCGACGGGACTGGGATACTGTGAAACTGAAGGAAATTAAATAAAAGCTGCGATCGACAACCGCCAGAAGACAAACTTTGCCAATTACATAAATTGCTCGTCGCTCATTACGCGGACAGCACGCGGGAAGCGCGGCCCGGGCCCCGCCGCGCCCCCTGCCGGGCCCGCGACGCATCAGTATTCATTAAAAGCGCAATTAGTAGAGTGCATAGCCCTCGCGAAGGCGCGCCGCTGCTCTCAAAGTGAAACATTACGAAAATGTCATTCGTCAAAATTTCCCCGAAGAGAGTCGAGTCCGGGCGAGCTGTCGGCCGGGCGGCTCCCCCCCCGCCCCGCCCGCCCCCGCCCGCGGCCGCCCTCCGGTCCCGGCCGCGCGGGGCGAGGGCTGCACTCCGGCAGTGGCGAGCGTCCGCCCTCGCAGCTCGCGCGCCTCGCGCCGCCTCCCGTCGCCTCGCGCTCTACTGCCGACAAACTTTCGTCGCGCGAACCGACTCTAACTTTTGTCTTGCGCCCCAGTACCGCGGAGCTCGGCACGTGAAATGTGAATACTTCAATGAGGAAAGTGCAATATTATTTGTGATAGTGAGTGTGCATGTCACTTAACAGGTATTTGGAAATATTTCACCACACCGATTGGATATAAACGAGAGGTAAACAGTTTTCATATCTTCGTAATATCCGGCGGAGTCGAGTTCCTGTAGTAGTGTGTAGTGGCGCCCACCGTGGGACTGCATAAACTTTGTTGGTGTGACAATAACACTACGTGGTGTACGCTACAGGCGTCCCTTCCAGCTCCCGACGTTAGTGTATCATTGTTGGCGCCAAGTACTGGCCGGTGATTGCAGATTCGTATGAATCTTATTGAAATACATTTAAACCAAGTTTTGTTTGTTGCAAATGTATCGTGGGAGCAGGTAACAATAACTCCTATAAAGTGAAAATTATTTGATATGCCTCGTTTTCTATGGGTAAAGTATGTCATTCTGGAGTCGGAGTGTGTTAAGTACCCTATGTGACTGCTCTGGTGTTGCGGGTGTCCATGGGCCGCCGCCATCAGGCGATCCGTCTGCTCGTTTGCTTTCTATTCCAAAAAAATGTGTGTCATTGTGTACATGAACTGTATGAGTCAAAGACTGCACATTGCGCGCACTTTTTAATATAATCTAACATCTAAAAATCATTGTTGTTCGAACAACGGGTGGATTTGGCAAATTTTGGTCTTGAATTATTTGTGGAATCCAGAGAAGATTTAAAAAGTGACAAAATAATGTTTGAGGCGGAACAAAGTTTGCCGGGTCAGCTAGTATTCGAATAATAATAAATATGGCAGTTTATGAGTTTGTGTGTATGTTTGTTATTTAATTACGTCAAAACGGCTGAAGGAACTGAGATGGAATTCGAAACAGGGGTATATTATGGCCTGGAATAACACATAGAATACTTTTTATCCCACGGGAACGCGAGCGAAGCCGCTGGCAGAAGCTAGTTCATTATAATGATTGCAACCATTTTGTCGTGAATACGTAAACGGAGTTTGTAGCAGCAGTACTCATTGTTCATTGGTTTTGTCGATAATACAGTGGACGTGGCGCTGGTGCTACGGCTTAGGTTACGTCGATATAATTCGACCAAAACTCCATGATGTGTGAGACTCACTCAGCACGTTGCGCCCGCGCGGACACGGACATGCGACCCCTTGCCCGTGGTAGACTATACGCGAGGACTAACGCAATGTTTCATAAACTTGTCATAATAATACATATACTACTAACATTTAACTATGTGGTCCACAAAAATGGACGCAACACAAGTAAGACACGTTTGTAATGTCGTGTAACAGATGCTGCGAGAGAAGTAGTGTGTGTAGTGTGGGCTGCCGCTACTGCCGGCAGCGCCACTGAGCTGTGCCAGCACATCCGAAGCATTATTCATTTTAGTTCTACAAGCCTAGATCAAATATAACTGATGATTACTGCCCTAATTTCCAAAATCGTATAAAACTAAAATAATTCGACATTCGATATCTGAGTACTTTCTCAAAAAGTTCACACACATTACATATGTAATTGTGAGACTGAGTATTGTTATTTTGTTTAAAAGATACAGTCACACACACACACAGCTGCACACAGCGGGGTGTACACAAGTTGGCGACGCGGGGGTGTGGACATGCAAGTGTGGCCTTCCAATTAGCTCGAGCATTGTGCCAACTAAGAAAAATACTGAATAACACGACGGACTATACATATCTACATACTACAGAATAAATCGGAATGACTATTTACTAGTTTGTACTAAATACATAAGTACAATCGTTTCCTTCAAGCAAAGATTTCTCACAGTACACCGTGGAGACCGTGGAGCTCAGCGGACTCCACGGTCCACGAACGCCTTAGAAATTATTTTGCGTATATTTGTTATTTATATCTTGCAACATAATAGGGACAATACCAAACCCAGCAAAACATGAATTGGGGAAATCAGTTCAGCTGTTCTCGAGACTTGCGCTTAGCAACGTATTTAGCGATTAATTTTACATATTATTTTCACCGATGTGTAACGATTGTCGCGTGGAGTCGGGATTTTTTTTTTTGAGAGGGAGTGTCAGACTCTTACTGGGTAAAAACCACCCCGTTTCTACTCCTGCCTGTCGAGCCGGAGCTCCGGTAAGCCCGCTAAGTGGTCCGCAGCTCCATGGAGTCGGGCCAATATGCCACCCACCATGTTTGTCCCCAGTGTAGCCACACAACTTGTTTAAAGTCTGGCAGTTGGAGTAATTATTTCTTCTGATCTAATTATGATACAAAAAGTGTTAATGCAGAATCCCGTGGATGAGATAATTATTTCTATTATAAATATTTGTTTAATGTTACGTAGCCATACAATACCTGTAGTATAGCCATTTCAGCAATTCAGCATTGCATCACAGCAATCGATTGCTACGTGACCAGTAATAGCCCCGTAAGTGGCAATAGGTTCATCCCTTATTTTATGGGACAGATAACATCACTGAGAAAATAAAAGAAACTTGATAGCAAAGAAACTTGTTGTCGAACGAAATTAATGACGTGCCTGTAGGCAGGCGTAATGAAATACTGAAATATGTAAACCATGAATGTATCATTGACGTACTTCCTTTCCGCTTTATGGTAGTTTTGTATGTGAAGTCGACGTTCGGAAACAAAACCTTCTACATCTCTGTGGTACGCCCCGACACAGACGGCGTGGTGCTGGCCGGGTCTGTACAAGGTCCGTCCACTGCGGCCGAGTCCTTACCTGGATTCCTTTTAGAAAGTCTCTTAAAATTATTATTTAATAATTGTATTTTGCAGTTACTAGGAAGTTTGTACTTTCTTTTTGATGTTTGAAAGGTTCCCTCGATATCCTTAAGATTCACATCAACTTGTATCATACGTGAGTAGTAAGTGACACACTTCTCTAAGACAGAGTAAGTATCCCGCTACGAGTCTGTCCCCTCTGCCGTGTGCTGCCAAGGGATGCGAGATTGTACGACAACGAACTTATGTTACATTTGGTTCACTTGAAACTTAAGTCATCGAGGTTGATATATATTTTGTAAAAATTACATGAAAAATTAATGAGATAAGTTTGTACTTGTCCATTATACGAAACTTACAGAATTGAATGTAATACTTAAATAATAACATCTCCTGACTGACTGACTGATTCCCCATTGCCATGCGCAAACTATAAATGCTAAAAACATCAAATTCCGATGGAATATTCACTTTGTTATGTAGGCTAGAAAGGATTAAAAAACCGGCCAAGTGCGAGTCGGACTCGCCCATGAAGGGTTCCGTAGCAGTAAGTACATGACTTAATATAAAAGTTATAAAATAACTTGGTTTTACATAGTGTTTGTATGAACGATAAACTTATATTTGCGGTTTTTGAAAATGTTTTATTTCTTAAAAACTAATAATGATATCTCGTTCAAACCAATTTTCGTTGATAGTTTCCATTGAAGTCTACAGCATACTTATATTTTTTTTTTAGTTTTCTCACTCTCTTATTTTAAAAGTTATAATTAGAGGGGCACTCAGTTTTCCACTTTGGAAGCGTCTAATTTTCAAACGATTGATTTTGACGAAAAATGGTTTTAAGACCCTTAATGTCTTTTTTAAAGACCTATCCATAATTAACCATAACGGATATGTTAGCTGAAAAAATTTTTTTTGCATCAGTTCCATGTATGGTGTGCCCTCCTTTAATTTTTTAATGTATTAATTAGGGTTCCGTAGCCAAATGGCAAAAAATGGAACCCTTATAGATTCGTCATGTCTGTCTGTCTGTCTGTCCGTCCGTCCGTCCGTCCGTATGCCACAGCCATTTATTTCCGAAACTGTTGTTCCTACATAGTTGAAACTTTGTAGGATGATGTATTTCGGTAACTGCTACTTGAATTTTGAATAAAAATTTGTAAATTTAAAAATTAAAAATACTTTTTACAAAAAAATAAACCGACTTCACTAAAAAAGTTAAAAATAACTTTAATTTCGGAAGTCGGTGTTTCTCGGTATTATTTGTTTGTTACACCGACTTCCGAAATTAAAGTTATTTTTAACTTTTTTAGTGAAGTCGGTTTATTTTTTTGTAAAAAGTATTTTATTTCACACTTTTTAGTTGCGATACTCATTATCGCAACTAAAAAAGTCGGTTAAAATTCTCTATCTCAATAACTACTTTATTTATTTGTATTGTCACAGTCACTTAATTAACTTTATTGTGATTTCTATGTGAGTATGAAGTTCCATTGGCCATTTCTGGTCTCCTTCATCAGTTCCACCTCTTCAAAGGTTACTTTTTGAGTGTAAATGCTTCAATTCTAGATAAATATACCAAAATCACTATATAGTTCCCTATAATATTTGAGGAGTTCCCTCCATTTCTCTAAGATCCCATCATCAGATCCTAACTTGGTGACAATGGGACCACCTCAGAACTATCTACTTACGAACAAAAAAGAATTTTGAAAATCCGTCGACAATTGACGGAGTATAACTTTATTGTGATTTCTTGTGAGTATGAAGTTCCATTGGCCATTTCTGGTCTTCTACATCAGTTCCACCTCTTCAAAGGTTACATTTTGAGTGTAAATGCTTCAATTCTAGATAAATATACCAAAATCACTATATAGTTCCCTATAATATTTGAGGAGTTCCCTCGATTTCTCTAAGATCCCATCATCAGATCCTAACTTGGTGACAATGGGACCACCTCAGAACTATCTACTTTCGAACAAAAAAATAATTTTGAAAATCCGTCGACAATTGACGGAGTATTCGATGAACAAACATACAAAAAAAAAAAACATACAAACAGCCGAACATAGTACCTCCTCCTTTTTGTGAAGTCGGTAAAAAGGGGGCACTCCATACATGGAACTGATTCAAAAAAACATATTTTTCAGCTGAAATATCCGTGATGGGTGTCTATGGATAGGTCTTTAAAAAAGACATAGAGGTTCCTAAAACAACTTTTCGTCAAAATCAATCGTTTGAAAGTTAGACGCTTCCAAAGTGGAAAAATGAGTGTAACCCCCCTCTAACTTTTAAAATTTGAGAGTGAGTAAACTGAAAAAAATATATAATGTAGATTTCAATGAAAACTAGCAACGAAAATTGGTTTGAACGAGATATCATTTTTAGTTTTTAAGAAATAAAACATTTTCAAAAACCGCAAATATAACTTTGTTGTTCATACAAACACTATGTAAAACCAAGTTATTTTACAACTTTTATATTATGTCATCTACTTGTTGTAATGGAACCCTTCATGAGCGAGTCCGACTCGCACTTGGCCGGTTTTTATTTTTATTCTAAATTCGAATAGCGGTTATCGAAATACATCAACCTACAAAGTTTCAACTATGTAGGTCCAACAGTTTCGGAAATAAATGGCTGTGACATACGGTCGGACGGACGGACGGACAGACAGACATGACGAATCTATAAGGGTTCCGTTTTTTGCCATTTAGCTACGGAACCCTAAAAAAAGGTTCAAACAGGGGGCTAATAGGAGTAATTTTGTTTAACGTTTCATGTACTATTTGCTTATGTAAATGTGTGATTGTAATGCGTTGCAAGTTTTATAATAAGTAGGTACTTCACTATTTACGCTATGATAAAAGTCAAAATCAAAGTAAAAGTCAATATCATTTATTTCCATTAGTTCAGGAAGGCAGTTTTAAACGACATACAAATAATTTAAGTAATACGCCATCAAACTAAAGTCTTGTTTGTAAAGAGTGATCTGATAAGCTCAAAGAGAAAAAAATACTTTTTGGATTAAGTACTGGGCTTATTCCGTTCACTTAAACAAATATAATTAACAAATATATGGTTTAAATTAAATTATAAGAGCTCCCCCCTACGGTATACTGCAATTGAGTAGTTTCCAAGTTTTAATACAGTAAAATATTCTAAAATAATCGTACTTTTATTTATTTATTTCACGATATACTTAGTTTTTTTTTAAATTTTTCTATCTAGTTTTCGAGAAATAAGTATTTTTAAACCCAAAAGTTTGATGTTGCCATAAGTTGCAATCTCCTACAAAATTCATAGAAAAATATCGTTTTTGACATTTCGATAAAATGTATTGAATTTGACTAATAGGAATAGTTTCGTACCGTGTTATAGTATCGCGGGTAGTCATTGAAATGTTTATACATTTACGTAATTCAGTTTGCCAGCTACCGGCTGGTGCGTGCCGCATCGGGTGCTCTTTGGCTAATTTACCGCACCGCTACACGTACATAGAGGCATATAGATTATATTCGTGTGTCAGTGAAATCTAAATCATCTGAAAAAGGGCCTATAACTCGGAAGAGGCCACATTAGTACTTACCACGTTTCCCTACCTGATTCATGCGCCTTAACCTCCAGACTCCAGGCCGCAACACAACACTACAGGAACAATACATAATGTAGTGAGTTGTCATTAGCCTTAGCTCACGAGAGAGGACTTTGTTCAACATTACTTGTATTCCGACTGACGACGAGATGTTGCGGGCGGAACATGTGTGAGCTAGAACAACAAGTAATTAGTTGCAGCGGGCGATGGCGGTGTGATGTGAGCGGCAGGGAGCGGCCATGGCGGACGACAACACTATCATCGAGGGCACCGTCAAGTTCCGGGACGGGAAGAAGGTGAGCATACGTTTGTTTATGGCAGATGTAATGGTACTGCCACTACCCGTGCCAATATGACCATAAACATTAACCTAATTGCGTAAAATAGCATTCTCCGCGCGAGTACTGGCACACTTTCTCTTAGGTGTGGGTCATGTCGTGTAGTACACTATTGTAATCCGGTACATTCTCCGATATAATGACGTGTCCCCCCGCGCCGGCCGGGACCGCTATAGCACAGCCATAGTACCAGCGACATGTGTACCTACACGGTGGTAATGTGACGAGTGCGGGTGCATTAGAGAGTGATGTGTGCGTGTTGTCCGCAGTGGAAGTCCCGGTGGTGCGTGATGCGCAAGCTGTCGCCGGTCGCAGGTGAGTGGAACACCGTTTTATTTCATATTGTTGCACCTAATTTTATTAAATAAGATTCCCATTAGATGTAAAATACATCATGACGTTACAGAGATTTTGTACTATAAGTGTAGTTTTCCTTACAAGTCGCTAAAACACAGAATGAGCTGTTCATTGAGTAGGGGGCCACACGGAGCGTTCATTCACCGGCCGCGTGTAGTGGCGCGCCGTGGGTGGCGACAGTGGCGCCGCGGCTCAGTGCGGCCACTGTCCGCGTCACGCGGCTAATGTGCACTTCCGACATCTTATTGCCCATAAATTTGTTTGAAACAGTATTACAGTAAGGAAGCGACCCGTGACGTCAGCTCTCACACGTCGTACTACTCGTGTACGAGTCAACCACTACTGTAGTATTACATGACTTCATCGTACGCAGCCGGCATTCACGCCAGCAGTTTTCGTTTATTAATTTCATTATAATTATCGCAACCAAATTGTATCCAGTACGTAAACAGGGTTCCTACACCACAAGTAGTGTGAGACTCGTACAACTCGAGTACTCGACCATTGCAAGTAAACAAAGTTGTAGCAGCTGCAGGTCACACCGCACTGAGTCACCGGCCACTGGCCGCCGAGTACTTGCTCACGGTGTAATATTTTTAGTATAAGCAAGTATAGTTAAGTAAATTGTACTAAACGTCCGTAACACATTCTATAAGTATTGTATTTGTAAGTGTTTATAGAGTGACAGAATGCGTGGCTGAGACGTGTGTGTGTGTGTGCAGATTGCGTGCACCTGCAGCTGTACCGCGACTCGAAGGCGCGCTGCGCGGGCGCGGCCAGCAAGGCGTCGCTGTCGCTGCAGCACTACCTCGGCAGCGAGGCCGGCTTCACGCTGGACAAGCACTCCAACACGCTGGCGCTGGTCTGCCGGGACCTGGTCGCCATCCTCGCCTTCGAGACCCGCGAGCGCCTCATCCAGTGGCAGGTGAAGGTGAGCGCGCACCTGGGCGAGCCGCGCCACTACCTCGTGCTGGTGGGGGGCGCGGGGGGCGCGGGGGGCGCGGGCAACAAGCGCCTGCCGGCCGGCCCGGCGCGCCTGCACCTGCACGAGCGCCGCTTCGCGCTCACTGCCGGAGTGCCTCCTCGACTGCTCGGCATATGGGAGCTGCCGCACCTCAGGTCAGGACGGCTTTTATCTCACATACAAATATTTATATTTATATGAAAACAACGTCATTGACATACAAGGTTACATTGATAGTTAACTTTCTAGAATGTATGGGGACTGTTTTTTTATTTAATTTAAATATGTATTTATTTGTTTCCGGAATAAAAATAATAAAAAATATGTATCGCCCAAGTATTAAGATGAGTTGTATATGCAAATGGTGTAACAATTGGTCTTGGCATGCAGACGGTACGGTGTGGTCGAGGGCAGGTTTTGCTTCGAAGGCGGCTCGCACTGCGGCAAGGGCGAAGGTCTGCACGTGTTGATTACAGACCAGGCCAAGGAGCTGGCGCGTGACTTCGACCTGGCCTCACAGGGCCGCCTGTCGCCCAGAAGGAGGCCAAATAATTTTAAAAATAGTGAAGGTTGGTAGGAATTCGTTTGATAATCTCTGTTTCAATTGTATTTAATATAATATATAATTGTCGTTTCCATTGTTAATTTTAGGTGCAGATAGTCCAAAGTCTCATAAAGCTTACCGGCCAGATACTAGGCTTTCTGAGCTGAACACAATAGACCACTCTCTCCCGCCTATAGACATCCACAACTATGAAGAGGGCTGTGAAGACACAGGCGCCATCTCCCCGTACTGGCCATCTGCAGAGAGAACAAACTTCCAGGACATGGGTCACGGCGACACCGCGTCCGTGAACGAGACGGTGGAGGAGGCGGCCACGTGGAACGGAGTAAGCAACGTGACGCTAGAGAGGTGCATGAGCTGCATCTCCAAGCTGGGGGCGCTGTCGCGGTCATCTACGGCGGCACTAACGCCTGGCGCTAAGCACTTCAACCCTGCGTGGACTATGGAACCTGTTCACGAAACCCTTCCCACAGAACCCACAGAGCCCACTCAACATTGTGATATTCTTCTTAGTGCAACCGATAAGACTGACGACGCTTGCCATTGCCCTACCTGGCCTGAACGGCCTCCGGAGAGACCCCCCAAGCCCACGCGACTAGAGCTTAATCTAAATAGGAAACCGGTACCTCTTTGCCGCTGTGCACATAGTGTGCCAGATGAGAAACTCAGCAGAGTTGGACCCTATGAAAACTACGATGTACCCAAACTTCCACACCCAGACGGTGAGTATTACGATACACCGAAGCGGCTCAAGGAGTGTCTAACTAATGAATTATTTAAAGTTACTAAAAGTTCAGTGTCGAATGCAGTCATTTTGAAAAAGCCCTGTGGCTGTTTACTAAAATTTGGTAAAAGACGAAGAGAACCAACGATAGTAGATTCTGAAGAAAGCTTCCAGCCAGCTAGTTGTCCCTGTCAGCGGGTCACAGATTGGGCAAACAATTGGATAAAGTTACCATATTGCAGGAAAAACACTGTTTCTAGTGATAATTTGGTGCCAAACAAAGAAAACGTAACCCCTAACAGTAGTGATGGAACCGCACTTTATGCCACAATAGACTTATCAAGGAAGACAAGAAGAAAACAGAGGCCTTGTGATCGGCACCTAGACGCACCCGAGAGCGAGTCTCTTCGGGGCCTAACTAGTTCGGTAGAAATTGATGACGGCCCGTTGGCCAACTATGAGAATCTTAGTTTTGCCTTATCTTTAGAGCACTACGAAAATGCTAAAGATTTATTAAGAAAAGTTGGTGTCACACAATCAGAACTGGACGCGATTAGCGCTAATTTAAATCCCAGTTCATTTGTATCGACGGATGTCAATCTTTGTACAAAATGTGGTCACGCGCAACAGCAGCGTTTTAATAAAAACTTAGTCCAAGATGATGTACCTGTTGATGCGAATGACGATTACTTAATGATGGCTCCCGACGCCAGTAACAAACTAGAACAAAGTAAACCGTTGCCAGCGGGTTATACTCCAATGTCTCCAATTGGAGGTTTTGCATTTAATACTCTAAAGCACCCTGCCAGGAGTCCTATTAGTAGGTTACTTGAAGAAAAGTCTGCGAGTAACCCAACCTTGTGTGAGGAAAGTAGACGATCGGGGACAACGGACGCTGACGCGGTGTGCACAGCCAGCACTGTCACGGAGCGAGCCGACAGAATTGAGTATAGAAAACGGTCGAGCTCTGCAGACTCCTCACGATTCCTTGAAGACGTGAAAGAATTCGATGGCAGCATCGGTAGTCAGGGTTCCACATCGTCTATTGAAACGCTACGTAATATCGCAGTGGATGGGCGACCTTCAACACCATGTAACTGTATAGTCGATAACAAACATTCAGACGCAGACAGTTCCGAGGCATCTAAAGGAGCGCGCAGTAGGCTGCCACCAGCGAGGCGCTCCTCTTCCGTGCCAGGCAAGGCGGGAGGCAACAGGGACTCGTCTAGTTCTAACGACTCAGGCGTGTCAAGCTGCTCGTTGCGGCGAGGCGAGATGTTCGAGCTGCCGCTGACGACGGCCGCGGCGCGGCGCCACTACCGCAGCGCGCGGCGCGCGGCGGCCGGCGCCGGCACGTCGCTGCCGCGCCGCAGCCGTTCCACTGACCCGCTGAGTGACGGCACCACTGCACAAAGGGAGGGCGTGCCCGCCAAATCTTCCTCTGCCGAAGCTGAGGTGCCTGTCCTCACGGTCAAGCCGCTGCGAGGTACGGTTTCCTTGAATAATAAATAAAATCCTGTTTCATTCACACCATAGAACACATGAGTCGACTTAATTCTCAATAATTCTGCACGAGAACTTCTTACTTTTAGAGATTTTTCTTTTTTTGTTTTATAGAATTGCAGTAGTTATGATACTGTGTTTTGTTTTTATCTGTAAGGTTTATTTTATTGTGGCGTGTACATTTGTACTGTTCTTCCAGGGGTAATGGACACCCACAGCACGTCCAGCGGTACCTCCGATATGTCGGACTACATCGAAACTCTGTCCATTTGCTCTTCCCACTCATCTACAGATACTCCTATCACCATGAGGTAAGTCGTCAGAGATAGAGCAATGTTAAACCAAGAGAATGTAACAGATGAGAGTGCAAGGTGTGGGTGTGTTGCAGGGTGATGCGCCAGACGACGAGCACGCTGCGGCCGCGCTCGGGCAAGGAGTACGGCAGCCTGGACCCGCGCCTCGCGTCCGCCTACCGCCACCCGCACCACTACACCAACCTGCCCTAGACACCTCCTGACCGCACCACTCTCGCAGCTCTCGCGCTCACGCCATTCGTGTCGCGGGTTTGTCACGCACAGGCCAGCGCGGGCTGCGAGTGGTTCCTCGCGACGACGACATCGTCTGTGTTGTGAAAGTGTTGCCAGCCGCGGCCGCGGGCGGCGCTGCCGAGCTTACTTCTCGACTGTACGTTGTGATCCGTCCATGGTCTGCGCCCGCTGCGTCGGATCGTACCAGCTCGCGCGAGCCGCGGCCACTGACACAGCGTTGTATAAATGTAGTTACCTTCACATGGAAACTGAACGAATTACAAGACAGGTGAAATAAATACCTAAGTATTGTTAATACAGCTGGCTCGCTACCGGGCAGCAGTGGGCGACGCGGCCGCCTGGCCGGGCTGGCGGGGCGCGCTCTGTACATACTCGACACGCTCGTAGTTGGCGTCGATTCGTTTAGGATGAACTAAATGTATATTAAATATTATTACTATAAAGTAATTGATATACTTATAAACTTAATCTCTACAACGACTCTCTTGTCTCTACTTTGTTACGACGATGTAATATTTTGATATTCGGAGTTTAACTGGGGCTGTCTCAGTAAGCAATAAGCAATAAGAAGCAGCGCACACCGCGGCGGCGCGTGTGTGTGCGGGCATGTCTGCGAGGCGACGCGCGCGCTCCGCCACGCTCCCGCCGAGCGGAGCGGAGCGGGGCGGAGCGAGCGCGCGGGCGAAGACTGGAATTGTAAGCAGGTTGTTTAGATATTACGCTAGCAATGAATTTATATAATAAAAATTAATGTTAATATACTTGAAATTTCCGAATAAAACGAAGAATAACTAATTGTTTGTTTGATTGTTCCTCTGGTAGTGAAGTTACCGCGCGATATTCCCGTTGGTCGTGTTGCTGAGTGATGTGTACCAGCACACAGTGTGTCACAGTGCGGGCGGAGTAAGCATGGTGCGACTTGTGCTGACACTAAGTATACAGCGGGCTGTCGCTGTTTAGTGCAGCACTGCGCGTGAGGAGGCAGGTCCTGAGTTCGATGACCGTATGAATAAAAAAATCGCAATCATGTAATGAATGTTCGTATAACATTAAGTGCTTGGTATGTGTAATATTAGTTAATCCTATCAAACGATAAAGATTAATAAATAGGTCGTCGGGTGCGAGCCAACACCTGTTCCGGGCCCGCCGCCGGCGCCGGTACAATCTCTCGCTGCCGCCGATTGTACTCGACGCCAACTTGCAAAATAACTGAAGTTTACCATTTTTATCAAAATCGACTGTTATCATCTAAGATAACCAATCCATCGACCAATGTTCCTCTAATTTAATTATATCATTAAAGACATTTACTGTTCTGGATCTGCATGTACCGTGTGTGTGACATTGTATGTTTGTAGACGCAACCACGTCGCAGAACCATGACACTTTGTTACTTATGTAATGATGATGCTATTCGATTCGTAACTAGTAGTATACATTTCTGTCGTCATATCTTCTGAACTTCTGAACGAGACCAAGACTTGCCATATTGCTCGCAGTACAGTGTGTGTGTGTGTGTGTGTGTGTGTGTGTGTGTGTGTGTGTGTGTGTGTGTATCTGCGAGCCGTGGCCCAGGGCTGCCACGATACCTGCTCATTACAGGACAGAATTCGTCAAATAATAGTTAGCTTAGTGCATTAAAACATATTTGTGATTTATTTCTACTTGTGCATTTTGAATGCTATCTTAAAGGTCAGTTAAATAGCTTATTAACAAATAGTTTAGTGCGGACAGCCCTATTTTGGTTTTATCTAAGGATTGTTCGATGTTGCATGACAGCGTCGTGATGGCGGATACACATCGCTGGACATTGGCGTGTCGCAGATAAGTGGTTAATCTTACAGAAAACTAAACAATCCGTTCTTGAATACATAATCCTGCGTAGATAGTAGAGCAAGCACTGAAGGAAACACTTATCGTGACTATCTAAATTACCGTCCTTAACAATAATCGGCTAAATCCCATGTATCGCACCGAGTGTGGCGTCAATATGTTACAATGTCCGCAGCTCGCGCGCGCTGTATGGCCGGGCCCCCGACTGGCGGGGCCCGCACGGAGCGCACGGCTCCACAAGGTCCAGATATTTGTTAATTGATTAGTACATTACACCCATTATACGTTTCTGAAGAGACGGGGATGTGCTCGACACCTGACCGTCCACATCACCATGTAACATTCGCCGAGTTCTCGTACATCAAAGATGATAATATTATTATCATTCAATTTTGTGAACATGTTTTCCTGTAAATTTTCCCAGCGATATCGCCGCGCGCTGATAGCATCTCTTCAATATTACGTACAGTTAGGTACGCATGTGGTAGCATATTCTCTTTTAATTGTTATTTGTTTGCTTTGAAGCTACCAGACCGATGTGAATGATTTTCTCACCGCCAGGAACCTTCGCTTTCTAGGAGTAACAATACTGATTTTTGTTTGGATATTCTACAGAATATCAACAGGATTGACAAATATATGTAAAAAAAATTCTCCTGTCAATGGTCTAGTTCACTGAAACATAATACTCGGAGGAGACAAACACTAGTATTTCACATAAGCCAAAATTAAGGTAACTCGAGGTAAATGAAATCTTTAATTGTTTGTGTGTTTCGACGAAACGATATCAGCCTTTATCAAAGGTAACCAGTAATCGTATTGCAAGACAGATACGCGGACAAGAGATAATCAAATAGCACATCTACGAGCCAAGTACCTAATGATATTCTGATAGCAGCGATACCAACGCGACAGTCATTACATATCTGGTGTAATCCGTTAGTTGCTTCCTCTGTGCAATGAGTTAATGAGGCGAGTGCTGGCTGCGGCCAGGTCACGCACTACCGCATCAGAGTATGGCTGCACTGTACCACGACAGTTACAATATTACACAACCTCACAATATACTATTCTCGGATCACGCGGACCCGGCTCCTACACTCGCAGATACATCAGTAGCCCATTCTCATCCACTGGCCGCCGCTCGTCGAGTTCTGCTTCCACTCTCTGCACGCTGCGCGATAGCATCAAGTCACACGACACCTCGGACTAAGGGTTGACTGCCTCGTTGGTCGAGTGGTCGTAAGTACGACTGCCGGGCAAGGGGCCTCGGGTTCTTTTCCTGGGTCGGGCAAGGTATTATTACCGGACTATTTTCGGTATTTTTTCTTAAGGCAAGTTCCTAGTAAGAGAAATTAAATTGCTTCTTTAGTTGTTAAACTTAAAAATGTAAAGATGTGATGTTCTGATGGGAACCAGCTAACACGTGGTGCCGCGAGGTTGCGTCACGTGTCGCGCGGTAAATAATTGCTGGGACGATAACGTCGCAATGTTCCGCTGCAGCTGTAAATTAATTTCAAGCAGTGTGCGCTGTGCAAAGCTCACACCGTACATTAGCGATATGACCACTACCAGCAGTACAAGCAGTATGAGCGGTATGAACGGTACAAGCGGTACAAGCGGTGCGAGCGGTATGAGCAGTATGTCGGGGCGCAGGGATCGTTGTTCGTCGTGAACGTGGCCGTCTAATTTGTTTATCTCACAAAGCGAAACTCATTAAAAACTCGGGTTTCCGTATGAGGGCGCGAGGGATTTTAAAATATTAATGTAAACTCGTTGCTGACAGTGTAGTTATCTAAACCGGTTTCACATAATTATATCGGTTACTCCATGTATTTGTTCATATTTTATTTTCATACACAAACTGGTACATTAGCGGACTATATCAGTTTAGAAGGTTGCGATCTAACTTAGCACTTACCAGTCATTAGACATGATGATTATGCATACCGTTATATAACTAAGTAATACACATCAGAACATTAGACCGTGTATGTTAGATATTACGACTGCACAATAAAATCATCTGTAATGAAAACATTACATTTGAGCACAATAATTAGGAAGCAGATTACCAAGATCGTCATCACACATTTGGTCAGTGGGCACAAAAAAACAATCAAACGTAATAGGACAGGCATGTAGCGGGCGAACATAATTGGGCCACGCACGCGCGGCCAGCTCACATGCATACAAAAAGAAGTTCAAGTTGAAACATGTGATTTGTTCAAGAAACACATTCACCCGTGACATGTACCGTCGCGCTAGTGTGGCAGTGGCAGCACGCGACACTCCGGCCGGTGCATAGTGGGTGCATCACATCTAACATCTGTGACGATTGACCCAGATGCAGGTGATTAGAGGACAGTCTGATTACTAATGTATAATCACTTGCAGTCGGATAAGTAAATTTAAAATATGTAATCCAAACTGGAGTGAGCGCGAGGTGTGACGGGCCAGCGGCGTGTATAAACAACGCGCACACATTGGTATTCCGCGGCGCGGCGGCAGGCGCACAGCGCGGCAGATAAGCGGCGGCACATTTACATACATTGTCGTGTCGCGCGCGTCACGTACTCGATAGATTTTTATGTTAAGCAGCTCCACTGCGAGACACTTTGACGTCTTAAACGTCGCGACATTTGTGACCTGCGTTACTCGCAGCGTGCAGATATTGCCGCAGCACCACACATCGGTATTTAGTAAATCTGTCCATTGGGAATATTACGTGACTTTAATAGTGCTGTATAAAACTCATATCATCGTGCCGGTCAAGTCCATCTCGAGTGTTATAGTGATCAAGTCTGATGGGTTTGTCTCCTCACTCGTATTGAGTAGTAGGGGAGGGGGGGGGGCGTTGTCTCGAGGGAGCAAACTGCTCCGCATGTAATTAATATAATTTAGCTCGGCTTTGATCCGCTGCCGCGACTACTACTGTGGAGGAATTCAAAGAGTTTGTCTGTCAGTGACGGCTGACGCTGTGTCGATAGTACGATGTAATGTAACAAAAATATTGAATCATTTATGATCAGCATTGCGTGTTGCTTGGCGCGGGCTACGTGAGAACATTTCCTTGTATCATTACGTAGCTTAGCACATTAATTTAAGAGTCGATTCGGTACACTTTAATTTGTAGCCTGTATTCAGACTAACTGGAGGACTAAGGGGGAGGCCTTTGTTCAGCAGTGGACGTCTCTCGGCTGATGATGATGATGATGATGATTCAGACTAACCATTGTCACCGTAGCTGATTTATAGTTACCGTTATTTTTATTTAGGTCGTAGTTTATTTTAGTTTGGGTATTTACTTTATAATAAGACGAATATTCAATAAACAGTGGTCGAGTACATGGCATATTCACGTGTACGTATCGTATGGGAGTGGAACATTTTGCGCACAGATAATATTTAACATTCGGATTGCAGAGGGCACGCGGCGGGCGGTGGCTAACGACTTCCGTTTCCGGCGGCGGCGGACACCGCTACGCGGCACGCGCTACGGCGTAGCTCTCGCTACGAGCGTAGCCACTTTGTTGAATAGCCATGTCGGAATGAAAGTTGGAATTATGAGTCTATTTTGTAAAATACGAGAGTTTTTATTACTTTTCCAATGGTATAACGAACAATGACACGCGCGCATCGCTCAGTGGCGAGTGGCGGAAGTTCCTGATGACGTCATCGACTCCCCGAGTGCACCTCATCTCATACGATACTACAAGGGTCATGTGATTGTCAATATTGTTCTGAATTAATGAAATGAAAAAATATTTACATCAACATTTTTTATTTCATGGGGTTTACTTTATTTATTTGCTGTTTTTATAAAGGAAAAGAATTAAGATGTCAGTTACTTATTTATCTCTACGCCCCAATCGTGTGTAGTATTTATACAGGTTTATGAACAGCAATTTCATCATTTTCAATTGATATTTCGATGGCTTGCCATAGTCGTCCACGGCCAAATCTCTGAACAAAACGTGCCTCCGTCGCGAATCTCAGTCGTGGTGTCGGCGAGCGGAATACAGCGAGCGCCGAGCAGTGAGTGCCAGGGAGGGGACACTGAATATTTATGCAGCTCGCGAGTGACGCGACAACTTTCCTCCATGAATACGACAATTGAAATTACACCGAGCCACGAAACAATTTTGTTATTCAAACGCCACGCGCTAACCGGACCACGTGCTGGGGTAGGGGGGGGGGTACCACGTAATCTAAACAATATAAATGTGATTGAAAATAAACATTGCGGTCAAAATGAGAGTGGCGGTAACCGCGGGACGAAGGTGGTACACGCCGCGCTGTACTGAGTGTGTGACGTCAACACTTCACAACACAAACATACAAGGGAAACAATAGCTTGCCCGCGAGTGTTCCTTACTGACGTCGAAAACACAACTATTTTAATGTTATCAAAGTGGGCGATTCTTTTGAAGCATTCTTTGACTCGCTCGGTTGCCGAAATCCCTTCTAGTTTAGGGGTATCCCTATCGAGTGTAATCATCCCTCTCGCCCCCGCGCCCCCCCACCCCCGCAGCTTATCGCGCTACACAAGCGAGAGATTGCGTGGCCGCGGGCCGCGGCACATGATGCACGATAACAATCGACTTCAAATAAGAAGAGAACTCTTGTTCTACACGTGAGCTCCGCACTGCCGCACCACACACCATGAGGACGAAACTATACCATGCTTACTACACGAAACACAAGTAAAATTATACTAAAATCTATAATATAACAAATTGTTATATTATGTTGCCAATACCAAATGGTAGACTGTCACATTTTTTTTAATAATAACAATAAATTTACAATAGAATCCACCTCCTCCACGTACTTGAGTCGACTGTAAACAACTAGAAGTTGGTTGAAGTTGTACTTATTGTCCGCTGAAAGCAAAAAGACCAATCTCGAGACTCCATCAAATGTAAATCGGTTGGAGGGACAAAACCTCGGCGCGGGGTTAGACAACAAATAAAACGTTAAGAGCAATGAATAGATTAACTGCGGGTTAATATTTGGCTTGTATAATTGACAAAGTTTATGGCGCGCTGTGACCGTCTGCTTGAGCGGCCACGGACAAATAATTTTATTGTACTTTTGACCATTTTACATTAAAGGATTGCCTTTGGTTACAAATCATTATTGCAAGAACTCGTGACTAATTATGGTGTTGCTAACCAGATTTACCTATATAATAGAAAACGAACTATGCGAAAGCATTTAGGTTTTTACACCAACAACAAGGGTGTGAAGAGTACGACAGAAATGATTAGTAGTCCGACTTGTTAATCCACAGACAAAAGCTTTTGATCTGGAGCACAAACTCGGGGCCCGCGCGCCCCCGGAGCGGGCCCCGCGCGACCCGTGCCGCGGGTCCACTCCACCATTAATGTGCGCAGGAATTCGCTTTTATCTTCAAAAACAAACACTTTAACGAAGTTTTTAATTGTTGGCCGTTGTTTTTGTACATTTCGCACATTATTTTGTGGGAATTGATTTTATTTATTCATTGCACTTTATTTCTTAGTAGAATATCTATATATATTCAGGTTTTAGCTAATTCCATTAAATAATACTTAAGTAATAATAAGGTTTATATAGGTTTAGTGATCAGTTAAGTATTAAGAATAAGTAAGGAGTGTGCGTAGCATCTGCTACGACGTAGCTGCTACGATGGCTGCGAGTACTACGAGTAGCAAGCTATGAATTACGAAGTAAGGTTTCTAGTGCCGTAAAGTGCACCACTGCTACCCCATCGGCGATTAACGTTAACTTCCTGTTATTTTGTGTTTATCGAGGCTGTATCTCATAATTTCGATATTACAATAATCTATAAGTAATTTGAGGCCCACATTTATAATTATGATGATTCATGGAATTAAAAGAATGATAAATTTGTCAGTATCTTACTTCACCTGCCAGTGTACGACCAGGGGCTACTGATGATGTAGAAACCCGTTCACCGAAGGTATTTGCAATGATTGCTCCAATACACAAACAATTCAATCATAAAACAATGTAATTATGTATGATTTGCGAATTTCATGTCGCGATTTCAGACGACCGAGCTATAGACAGTGCGCCCACCACAACAAATATATTGCAGAAAGTCAACTGTTTATGACAATGTTAATTATATTCCAAATTGTGAAAAAGTATTTAATGCAATAAAAATTTGTAAACAATATTCGAATCATTTGCTTTAAATAAAGGCCCTTCAAGTTATATTCTTAGTTCATTTATTTTTATCATCAAATAACTTTAAGTTTAGTTTTGGTTAGTTCTGGCCATAACTAGCGATTTTGCATAAAACTGTAGTTTTCGCCCAACGTCAATCACAGCAATAGGCTTCAAGTTAGTTTTTTAAACGATTTTATTTAGCATAACCCGTTCGTTTGTTTGTTTAGGAATTGCCCCTCTTTCGTAACGATAGATCGATCTGATTTTTGTTTCACAGTCTGCATCTAGATTACCATACAATATTATAATTAGATGTGTCACACAGTGCCACACGTGCTTCCATTACAGATATCGATTACATATTAGATAGAGTTCATTAAAACCGTTAAACATAAAAAAAAACATTTATTATGTATTACTTGTGAATAACTGTTGCTGTATTAACAACCCCCAGTACAGTGGCAGTAGGAGAGGTCGAATGTGGGTACCTGTACATACTGAGTTCGAGCAGATCTTCTGTCACGATTCTTATCAGTGGCAGAACGCACTACGTATCAATTGGAATCAATTGTCGGGCATCTGCATTGCGATGCGATAAATCTGTTGGATGTGAAGCGGGGGCGGGGTGCGGGTTGCGGGGGGTAGGAGTGGGGGGAGGGGGTGCTAGCATACAGCGTGACGTAAGTGAGTGATGTGCAGCGAGCGGAGTGAGTGCGCGGGAACATTGCCGCCGCCGCCAGGTGCAGCCGGCGCGGTCACTGCCTGCGCCGCGCTGTCACTGCGCTGCCATCGCATCCAGTACATCAGTAGATATAATATGTCGTACAATAATGCAATGCGTGGCGATTGGTTACTCTTTATGAGCATGGTGTGTGATTAGATGTAGTAGATATTCATTCAAATGATATTCAGCAAATACTTGACTCCGTGTTTCTTACGCAGTACCGAAATGAAATGAGAAATTACCATTCTTCTTACTTCTCAACAACTCACTTATTATCAGAAGAGAGTAATATTACCGTGTTTATATTATTTGCAAACTAATTCGCTTACCAGAGGTTGATGAGAGGTTGATAGGAGTATTACGTATTACAGTGTTGTTGATAGCAAACAATTAAATATGTATAGTGAGCGACAGGCTCCTCTGTGCGCGGCGTAAATACTTAATCAGTCATATCTTATGCATAACGATACACGGGAGCATCGCAGGCGGCACACCGCCGGGAACAGTAGCTACCGATAATGTCCGCCTGACGTAGTAGGACGCGCGCTGTGCAGCTCACTCCGCAAACATTGTAGCGCCCTCGTAAAGTTGCGCGCATTGTTCGCGCTGTAATGTAACTAACCTGTTGTTAATATTTAATCGACTGCCGGCCCGCTGTTTGACTTAACCGATATTAAGTTTGTAACGTCGAAGGTAAACGTTTCGCAATTGTTGCGCTGACAGGCAGTTCACACGTTTCGAATATATTACATACGTTGAATAACTGTACTACTGACCTCGTTTGTGGGATCTCGGGAGAAGCAGCCAGAGTATGGGCAGCAGTAGAGAGGGAGACATAGAACCAACAGAAGTGGGGCACAAATCAACAATTGAAACTGACGCCTGTTCGCAAAGTATAGGAAATGAGCTCGATTTACATTAAAATTCAACGAAACGGTTTGACTCGGGGTTGTGGCGGGGGCAGCGGGGGTGCGGGGCGCGGGGTGGCAGCGGTCTGCTTCATAATCACTCTTAACATAAACTAAATAAAATTTAAACTTTATTTTTTTCTTAAAAATACAAATTTACAGGCTAATATAGAAAATATTTAGAAATTCATGTTTCTGATACTTTCCAGTATCAAACCACTAGCTCCGCGGCTTGGAAGCATTCGTATTCAATTAACACAGACACACACACACACACACACACACACACACACACACACACACACACACACACACACACATCTATGATGGACAAGTGTCAGGTGACCGCGAATAACAAAGAAACACAGGGTTCATATTACAAAAGCCAAAGTTTGCTTGTTTGTTACTCCTTACGTCAAAACAGCTGAAGGCATCGACATGAAATTTGGAACAGGGCTAGATTATGGTCTGGAATAACACATAGAATACTTTTTATTCACGGAAACGCAGGTGAATCCGCTGGCAGAAGCTAGTGATACATAAACATGTAACAGCGTATTGTACATACTACGATTTTGTGGATTATTATTTACCGAGCCGCTACTCGCTACCTTTGACATTTCAATCATCTGTTATCAACTAAGATTACATTTCTATTCTCCTCGATATTACATTATATGCCACAGTTATATGGCATACTATGTATTACTTATTCTTACGTGATTTTTATCTGATAAGCTAAAATAGAGATTTTTTGTTGGGACTTGTAATTGTAATGTCTTTTGGCATCGATATTTATAAACTACACATTGCTAGTTTATTGAAGGTAAGGGGGAATTTGGTTACTCTCTTATTTAAGTGGACAGGAGTATGTCAATGTCCATTAAACAATATTGCAAAGATTTGAAGTGTTGCACGTTTTGTTTGAATAACGAGGAGGTACCGGCCTCACTCCTCGCACGACACTCGTGAGACATTACTAAATAATTCTCTGTGTCGCGTGGACCGGTCGTCCGGTCCCTCCGAGCGTCGTGTGATGGTACGCTAGACACGGGCCGCTGCGAGCCAGTATCGGAGCACCGTCTTACATTGTCTGCTGCGACGCCGCGGTAGCTTCACTCTGTGTGTTTGCCTAATTGTCTCAGAATTTATAATGTGTTCACAACACATATCTACATGTGTACATAGCTTCACATACATAATGTACTGTTTGAGTACATTGTCCTGTGTGTTTGTGTGAGTTTACACTAGTAGTAGTGTAAACTGCAATGTCATTGCTTTGTAGTGGTTCGTTATCAGTTCAATTTACTATCAACACAATAATTGTCCCGATACTGATGAATGACTGACTTTATTAATGCCAGGTAGATAACACATCACTGAAATGAGTAGTCACGGAAAATGACATGTATGATAAGCCATTTAGGGTAAACATGTTTACAATAAACGTTGACAACCTGACAATATATTGGTGATGACTAGGTCAACTAATTTCATTATTTTAAGAAATAATATAAAATGTATCTCAATTTTGTTATATTTATAAGTTTTCACTATCTAACTCAGGAGCTCAATAGATGTTGAATCTTCAAACACTGTCACCATTCTTATTATGGAAAGTATCTCAAGGCCTGTATACATTAAACGTCCGCCAGCAAGTCTGTCGGTCCCACTAGTACAGTATAAATGTACGAGGACACGGAATGGGCCAACTTTAGTGACGACCTGGCGACGTGGCTCGGATTGGTTCCTTTGCTGCTCGAGCTCCAGTGCAAGCACGACCGACCTCGATACTACGCGTACTTGTCAATCAATTCAATACCGTATAATTATATTCAAAGAATGTATTTTCTAATAAAATATACATGTATGCAATGTCACCGGATGTCGCCGGATGTGGTGCACGGCACGCAATGCTCCACTAGTTGCCCTTGTACAGCGGTGCGGTGTTCATATCAAAGTTTGTCCAAAAAGTTCATTAAAAAAGTTTCGTGTGTTGCTAAATCGTCGCCCGTCGTGTGCACGGTACACGTCACCGTCCGAACATTTTTAACAAGTGTGTGCGAACCCGGGAGGTTCATTAGTGAGCCACACGCCGCCACCGACACGCACAGCGCGGCGACATCAGCCGGTCGCTCACACCGAGACCAATGCGTGCATTATGAAATCTTCTTTACAGTCGCCTCATTGGTTTGGCTGCCTCCAGCTTGACTGCTGGGACAGAATACTTGTTTATTTACGTAGTAACCGACGGAAGATCAAGTGATTATAACTGTAGAACATGGTTTCCGGTAATCTGCAGGTTGCTCCACTAAATATTAGAAGAGAAGTTCCGAAAGGATTCTCCATCACTGCTCTCGGTTGATTCCACTAGTAGATAAGAGAAAAAGTTTGTAATATAACCTCCGGCGATTCAAGCCGTGTCTCTCACAAAATTGCATTCTTCAGATAACGCACAGTAAGTCAAGTGCGAGTGCGTACGAGCGTTGTGACGTCACGAGACAAAGCCTTTTCACAGGTCACCGCGCGACAATATCGAGTGTCGCTCGCGACAAATTGTCGGCGCACTGTCGCCGCACTACATTCCTGCGCCGGAATATTATGAGTGTTGTACGGAACAGTTCTCGTTCCCTCACACAATTTGCTGACAAAAAGTACCGACTCGTTCTACGTAGTGCGAGTACTGTGTACTTGTAGCGCGCTGTATGTGGACATTACTAGGGCGCGTCGCGATGGTCATACAAGTTGTGTACCGGCGGATTACAGACAAACATTGCATCTATGGATAGCTTTATGGTGGACCGCAAATGCTCAAAACAATGTCAAATGAAGTGAGAACTGGTGTCATTCCAACATATATTTGGTGCATGATTTCTGATTGTTTTCAGTAAGAACGTAACAAATGACAAACACAAGGTGACACGAACACACGCAGCACAGTCCTGGTTGTATCGTACATGCTCACACTGAGCGCGCGATACTCCGCGGAGGACATTAAGTTAAAGCGTGTCTTCGCTTTGATATGCAAATATTTAAAGGTCCGCGCGGGGTGGTGAGGCGGCTGTGGGGGGGGGTCTCATACGATGTGTTTTTTCCTTCGCGCCTGTTTACTTCACACTTTTATTGCCATCCAAAGAGTACAACAATAATGTTATCGGGACCTAATACGTGACACACAGCTACAAAATAACAAATCAGGCATTTTATTTTGCTAACTATAGTGTAACTTTAAAATTAATCTAATTTGATTTCCGTGTGAGACGAGGTTTTGCTCAGCAGCGAAGTAGTGAATAAGCTGGTGATGATATGATTTGATAAAAAGTCTGAAAACATAAATAATCAATAGTATCATTACCCCTGTTTACTAAAGTAGGAACTTGTAGCAGCCTGGTATCGTATATTTTACAGCTCGTGATTGTGTAGCCTCTTTAATCATGTAGCGCTACGCCGTAGCACCTCGTAGCACTCTGCTACGTAGACCTTCATGCCTGTGGATTAGATTAGTTAGAAGAATGCATGAGTTACACTATCACATCGTGTACGCTCTAGAAGTGAGTAGTTGTGACGGGTTGCACCACTGGGTTGCACGCGATTGTCTCACAAAGTATGGCGCTGCTGCTTCCTTGGTACGGGTTGCGGCGTCATGTAACTCTTTCTTATTGATCATTTTAAAAAATATTCCGAAAATAATACAAATAGTATTTTGGTAGTTGAGTTCTTAATTTTGAAAGTTAAGACATTGTTCCTAAAAGGCTCTCGAGTTTGAGTTTTTTATTTAATATGTCTCTGTACCACTGTTCACTATTCTGTGCTGAGGACACTAATTGCAAACAACGGAACATACCCCCTTGTACCCACTTCCAGGGATTGTTGCGATACTGCGCTGATACAGTGAGGCAGGCAAACACACGAGCGCACCACTTATACCTCTATTGAATAAATCCAGGTCACTTGGGAGCACACTCAATGCTGAATAGATAATGCTAACGTGAACTAGTTAATAACTTACTACGGAAACAAGCTGAGATTGTACATCTCTTCCCTCTACATTACACATTCTGTATTCTTGCATGTGTTTGTTATCAATCAACTTAAAAATAATTGAACAGAATTTGAGGTGCTTTTATATGAGTGGGATGTGATAGAGGTGTATAAGTAAGTGCGCGCCATAAATATAATATGAATTATGATTGTGTTGGTACTCTTGGTACTGATATGTGGTTACCAATAATTGGTCACGCGACAGTACCGGATTTAAGGTAAACCCCATCTCTTGAGAATGTGTGTGTGTGTGTGAGAGAGAGAGAGAGAGAGGAGGGAGAAGTTAACCCGATCCTTTAATTGAATCTCAGCGCAGCTCGGAACGAGTCGCTCAAACATTTTCTTTTCATTTTCCTATCAGCGTCGATGAAAATATTATGAAGCGCAATGGAACCCACTGCATATGTAGCGTGTTCGAGATGAAGATTTTTCTCAAACGATGGCAGGTTTAAATTTCCAGTGAGAGCAGCATTTATTGTGAAGCAGCCGAGTAACACTAGTGGCGGGTCGAGGAGATTTATAAGTTTGTACTGTACAGCATTCATTGCTCTGTACTTTATTCATACTTAAACCAAAACACTTTAAATGCTCAGGAAATAGTTTGCTGAGAAGATTGCAAAGCTGTAGCAGTGGGGTGCGGGGCAAGTAACTGCGGTATCTGAATCACTTAGCCCGCGGTGAGAACAGACCAGCGGCACTACTCGCAGTTCATAAATCTCGCGGTAAGAAGCAAGGCGCCGGCGGGGGGCAGGGGCGAGATACCGCCGGAGGGGGGGGGGGAGCACGTTATTAAGACATACTCGCAATAAAAACCCGCGACTTGCGGCTCATTAATAACGAGCGCACCACGCACCACACTGCGGGTGGGTGCGTTACACCTACACTATGTTAGTTTATCCTCTACTGATACCTTATTTCACATTAAGAACATTTTTGAAGTTTAATTTAAATAATACGTGCAGCAAAAATAACTACTGCAATGATTAGCCTCATAGCACTACTTGGTCGAATAGTTCATTTTAACGTTGTCTTGTAGGAAAATAGATTATCTCCAGAAATATTTCCCTTTCCATTGCAGTGCCGAGCACATTCTGTATGTGGCATGACGTTTGTCAGTGAGCACCGACTGTGTAAGTTTATGAGTGGGTATGATTGGAGCGCGCGTAATCCTGCCGAATTAATGTTTGCCGAACAAACGCCAGCGGGTCAGCGACACCCGGCCGCGGCGGTGTGGTGTGTGGACTGGTCATGAAGCGTCCTGGTACTCACACCGTTCACCTTTATTAGTTCCTGAAGGCCTCAGCTATGGCCAGACGATCAGAGGAAAGTGGCCATGGTGAGATTGTAAGACAAAATTAAGACAAAGTGGATGTCATTATAAATTTCCTTTTATACTCTCAGTTTATATAATTGTATCTCGTAATGCATAAACATCAGAATAAAGTTGTGTGAAGTAGTGTTGAGGACAGTAGCCTCCCACAACAAGGGCAAGGCTGAGTGCGCGCCGTGTGCGCTGAATGGAGCGCATCGAACAGTTACTACCAGCGCACCGCCGCCACGTCGACCTTACACTCAGTGCCCTCTCACTGTCTGAACTAAACCAGTATTTATACATTCAGCTTCATCCTGGATTACTTATCATCTTAGGGTGTCTTTAAAATTGTATTTGTATGTGCATGAAGAGAATCATATAATGAGACATCTATACATATAATATAATCGTGGGCAAGTCAAGACTTTTTTAAATACTTGGGGCGTGACCTACAATCGATATCGAAGCAAATAATTTTGCTATTTGGATTATTATCTGTTTGTCTGTATGTATGTCCAAGCTTAACTTAAAAAGTTATGCATGGATTTACTTCAAATTTTGCATGAATATTACTAACAGGTCGGATCAACATGTAGGCTATATATTATCACGCTATCAACCGATGACAGTAGAATATATCTTGGTAAACACTAATTAAAAAGTCCAAATTCTACCACAAGTCATTATTCTTCGCGGACGAAATCGCAGGCAACAGCTAGTTAAGAAAGTATCGAAGACGAAATATTATTCAAATGTAGTCCCGGTCCACGGGTCGGTGCCACAAATTCCCTGCTTACCACCAGCACACGTCCCAACTACCTCCGCCGCCATTACCAGGGAATTGAATGAATTCGTCCAGCCCCCGCCCGCCATATATCTCGGCCGGACACCTTCCCTCCACAACTAGCTATTTCTATCTGTTTATGGGGCGCTCGCACTTCGGAAGTCATTTTATATGGGCTCGCAGCGGACCGCAGTTTTGTCAGACTTATTGAAATAGCGAACGAGTGCATCACCCGCGCGGGAGATGGAGTGCCCGGTTATTGGAACATTATTTTTTTAATAATGTGACCAGAGACACTCCTCTAAGTCGCAATTTGTTATACTTCTTCGATTCATAATATTTGCTCCAGTCCACCTTTCGTCTGGTAACATTATTTGCTAAATTAACTACATAAACATTGTACTATAAAGTGTGCTCTATGCTTAGTACATGTTGTACAGTTTCGCCTGACTGCATCGCTGCATCGCTGCAGTTATTTAACGCAGTGTCAGTCATTACGAGGGATGTTTAGTTCTCTGTATGAATTTACGATGTGTAGGTGTCAGTGTCATGTAGCAACATGCCACTATTTGTAATTTACATTAAAATGTCCGTTGTGAAGTAAAGTTTAATATGTTATCCACCAGTATTATTATTTCCACTCACTCTCCACCCACTCTATATTCATCAAATAACTCACTGGTGTAGCGTATGATCATCGCACATCCAGACTGAATGTCTTCTGAAACAGTTAAAGATTCGTTTTGTGCATCGTTCTTACGACTGTCTTTTCGCAAACGAAATGTATTTATAAACTATATTTTTTTCTGTATGTAGATATGTATAGCATGCTATTATACTTTAAAATCCTAGCATTACGGCTCATGCACCTACCATGTCCTGTCTCTGTACCTCCTATGGTAGACTGGGAGAGAATGCCCTAGGTATTAAGTTCGCGTTGTGCTGTATTATGTCCAAAAGTATTAAAAAATATATATAATAATGTGATGAGCACTAATGATGGCATATATCGAAGGTCGAGTGAATCCTTTGGATCCAAGGATACAATTTGTGTTCAAATTGATATAAATGTCCGAGTGGCGCACTCCAGTGGCAGAGACAATAAATCAATAGTTGTCCCACCGTGACGAGCCACTCTTTCCCAAGTCCCGGGTCTGTGCCCGCGGGACGGCGGCCTGCGCCCCGTGAAATGAATATCATCCCGGGATTGATGCATTACTCCACTGGCCGACAGCTTGCATACGTGCGCAAATTATTTCTGTTACTTTTGACGTGAGCTCTTGGCTGGAAAATAGGAAAGAATTTCCAGTTTTTCATGATTCAGTTACAGCCGAAACAAACGTGTTGTCATTTAACTGGAAGTGCACGCAACGTGCCACGTAGTCGACTCTTGTTCTACTTCAGTTCCAGCGAGATTAGTCAGCGCGTGTGAACATTCTACTCCCACTCGTCTCCACTGTAGGTACTGCTGCCTGCCGGCTGCCGACTGCCGGCTCATTGTCATTTTTCAATTTTGCGAGGCGCGGCCAAAAAATCCACTTCAATCATATCGGAAGCATTGTGAGCACTTCGAATGCGAACATTTCAAAGGAAATCATTAAATTGTGCCCTTATCTGAGCGCTTCCCATTCTGTGCCGCTAACCCGGCTGTGTCGCGTGGCGTCGAGAGCCACTGCTTTGAATGAGGGAGTCAAAGTCACTAAATCAACATTACACAAAATAGTACTGTTCTACAAACCAAAGTGCTTCCACAAGAGATAGTAGTGCTTAACTTCATCGGTAGGTACTTTCTACTGGTAGACTTTAAAAAACACCTCAATTAATATCTTGGTGGCTGATGCCGCGGAATACAGTATTGTAGTTCACACTTGACTTGTTGTTTCTGTGTCGATACTGCAGCGAACTGTTCTTGTAGTGAGGCGGCGGGTAGTGCGTGCTGCGTGCCAACACGGTGGCGGCCGGTCGCGGCGCAGTTTTATTGTGCGAGCCGCCGCTGTCTGTTCCGCGCTGCTGGCTGTAAGCGTGGTCTTACCGCACACGACGAGCGACGCGTTACACTAGCTACTAGCACTAGCTACACTCTTGATGAGTTTTTCAGAAAAATCGGCTACCTATGAAATTATATACACTTTCAATAATGTACTATCATAATGTGGCTTCAGCTGTATGACAGCTGTATTTGATAACTTACCTATCAGTCAAAGTTTATAACTTTAAAGTATCTACGTAACTAACGCGATTAACTGCTGGTAAGTGTACGCGTACCAGCTCACACAGAGACCTAGTCTTACTCGGAGGACATAAACACTGGAGGTGGAGCATCACTCGGCACGCGGCTGTAACGCGATGTATTGAAATGTCCCGCCGCCGCCCGCAGCGCGCGGTGCTCGATAAACACGGCAGGGCTGGCACGCGTGTGGTAAGTCGCCGCGGTTTTATTTGCTCCCCCGTCACTCGCCACTCGACCGGGTGTGGAGAAATTTAACGCAGTGACAACCATACGCTCGCGTTTTTATTTGTCGACTTGCTTTCGTATTGACACGCTCACTGATTATGAATGCGGCGTTGTATTCGTTGGCACTGCAATTCACAAGTTGCACTGGAACTGCAGCGTCGGTGTGAGAGCATTGAGTTGTTGAACGGATTCCGTATCAACTGTGATTTAAATACAAGTGGTTTAGAACGCCACTGGTACTGCATATGGCAGCGCGTCAGTCGGGCGCGCGATGTTCGACAGCCCTGGCCAGGCAAGTTTCCAAGTGATGTTTTTGCCAGCAACACTAGTGAGTTATGTTCGCCGCGCGACTCCGCCCGACTTCCGACACACTCACACATAATGACTCGCCGACAACTGTTTTCGCAATATCCACCTCTTACATACAATCAGTAAGAAAGTCAAGAAGGACAACCTCTCCTGCACAAGTCGTACCTTCGACAAGGTGATTTATAAAACTACTAACTTAGACTGATCTTGTCAGTGCAGAGAAATAAACTTTCTGTCGATCTGTCCGTCAATCAGCTAATTGATAACGAAATGAGAGTGTATATACGGAATGCACTTAGTGTTCTCAGTGTAGATACAGAGGGGTATAGGTCCGAGTAGGTGTGCGTTGTGTTAGCGGCTGGGAGTGTGGGAGTTGTCCTTCTGTGCGTGTCTCCCTCGCGTCGTGGTTCATATGCACAAGTAAGTAAAGTTGTGCTGTATTTTGTTGTGTCGAGACATTCGGCTCCGCAGTCAACGTTTATTTCCGTCGATCCGATGAGGGAATAATATCCAGAGCTACGCAATATGTGGCCTCGCCTCAAGTATACGGGGATCATTCATTATGTTTTTATATTTATTCATAGAACGGTGAAAACAATAAAATAGAATATTTACCATGTGTCCTATGTATTACGGAGTCGCCGCTCGTCACCAATATTTACGTTATCCATAAAGCCAGAAGCGCGGATATGTTTATTTTTAATTTGCGAGTGCGACAAGTCGGCGCGACTGACACACACCGGCACGGCGCGACGTTTGCCTAAATAACTTAGTTTGATGATCAAAAGCTTCACAACGTCGAATTAGTCGAGGAGGCGGCGCGCTGTACTTTGATAAAAACTCTTATTTAGATACTGAGCAGAAATGGTACTTGTACTGTAGTGACAGCCAGTTACTGTGTCTACCATGTATTGTTCCTTATTCTTGTTTCACTACAATGAGATGGTTCTCCTCATAAATCCAAAGCGTATAATCAGTGTACTAGGTTGCTGATACAAACACTGGCAGTCCACAATATGTAGGTCAACAAGTGAAGGAAGTGAATTCATTGTGTCGGCAATGTAGTGCAGCCGCTCGGCATACACATTACAATTAAAGGAGCACGAACCAGGCGCCACGACCGACCACCGCTCTACACAAACTTCATTTCCATAAGAAAATGTATTCTCTTTGTCATTCATTTAAACTTCATAAAGCAGAATACAATTTTTCAACAACTCGAGCAGAAGTGGGAACAAGACCAAGGCGGACTCGGACGCGGCACATAAATAACTCGACACAATTCCCGACTACTTAGTTATGTGGCGTGCCAACACATTAATAAAACGTTCATTGCTGCTCATAAACGGGGAGCGGTTTTGGCACAGGTTTAAGGCCCGCCATGAATTATGAATGACTCAGATTACCTACACGTCAACGTGACGTCACGCTACACATAGCATCGCTAAGTGCTTGGTCCACTAATTCTCGGAATATCTGGGAGTTATTTACATGTGTTATGTATGTAAGCGTGCGGTAACTTGCGAGTACACGCTGTAGATACTGTTGTAGTAAGTTGCTGATACTATATCGACGCTGGAAAGGCAAAATGTATTAAGCGCCACTTTGGTCGAAAATGAGTTATATATACCGTTGGAATCGCCTGATTTTTCTCTTTCGAATGGTCTATGTCTCGCCTTAATTTGAGCACTTTGATGGCGGTTAATACACCGGTGATTTTAGACTTTTTCGTATATTTTTTTGTTTTAAATCCATTCATTTTTTTACTTTGGCTCATAAAGCGTACATGATAGTAACAAACTATTGATAAGTCATTTATACCTGCTTAAGTTTACAACTAGATTGGTTTTAAATCTCTTTACCTTTCCAATTTTCTAAAAAGTAACGCAATAAAACATTTTACAGATTGGCAATTATTATAAAATCTAAACATAAGTCAATTTACTTGTAAATAAAATATATGTTTTTTGCGTTTAAAACATTTTACTTTTCTGCATGTTACAATTATTTGGACGTTAAAACAATTTTATCCAAAACATTTTATTACAAAAATGGTTGATAATACAATTTTACCTGAAGCTATTCTAATGTGTTTGTAGCACTTAAATTAATTTACCTAATGTAAAATTAATTGCATTTGTGAGTTAACCCTCCCAAAAAAGATTGATAAATACCAAACTATGGTGGTTAGACGGTAGTTCAAGACTGTAATTCACCGAGACCGCGGCTGTTAATCAGGGCCGAGAGCGTTGCGCGGGCGCTTCAGTCACCCATGCGCTGTCGACGAGGGAGTTCACGCTCGCTGTCGCAATACACTGTTCATAAATATGAGAAGTACCTTAGTTTGCAAACGTGTAATGCCAAAAAGAATTTACCAGATACTGATATAGAAGATGTTGATATAGAAGAAGATTTTTAATTTTCCAAAATGTGATTATTTTTTATTATTATATCGTCACGATCTTTATCCCCGAAGGGATAGGCAGCGGTGCACATTATGCCACGTAACGCCACTGTATAATGTACACCCACTTTTCACAATTTATGTTGTAAGTCCCATGTAATAGGTGAGCTTATTGCCATACATCGGACACATTTCTAGATTCCATGCTATTACTGAGAAATTTTCGAAAAACCGAAAAAAGCCCAGCAATACTTCGCCCAACCCGGGTATTGCCCTTGCCCAGCAATCGCACTTGCAACCACTCGGCCAAGGAGGCAGTCATTATTTTAATATAAGATTAAGTGAGATTATATTTTACCCTTATAAGATTAATATTAATACAGAAGATGTTGATGAAGTTTTATGTTATCTATGACTTGAATATTTTTCCAGTCTGATTATTTTTAATTTTGTATTTGATTAGTATAAGTCTAAGTACAACTATACCTATTAACTTGTGATATCTGATCTCTACTAGGTATACTTAAAAGTATTGCCTTTCCATGTTCCGTACCAAAATGGCAAAACTGTTGGGCCTACATAGTTGAAACTTTGTAGGTTGATGTATTCTGGTAACCGCTATTTGGATTTCGAATAATAATTAATAAATTAAAAGGGACACCCAATACATCAAAAAGTTTTAACCTAACCGTGATGGGTGTCTATCGATAGGACTTTAAAAAACACATTAAGGTTCCTAAAACCATTTTTCGTCAAAATCAATTGTTTGAAAGATAGACGCTTCCAAAGTGGAAAAATGAGTGTCCTCTAACATTTAAAATATGGGAGGGACAAAACTAAAAAAAAAATATATAAATATGCTGTAGATTTCATTTGAAACTTTCAAAGAATATTGGTTTGAACGAGATATCCTTATTACTTTTTCAGAAATAATACTAATAGAACTTGTCCGTGAACGGTGGCGGTGTGTCCTGTATGGGCTGAGCACCGCCAAGTCCTCAGGGATGGGGTCGGCGACGGTGACCTCTCGCGCCCGGCATTGGTACAAGCCATGGTGCGGAGCGAGGGGGAATGGGATGCCGTCTCCACCTTCCGCAAAGCAGTTATGCTAGCTAAGGAGGAGGCGGGGCGCGTGAGGGAACGAACCTTCTCACGCCCCAGCCGTCGCGAGAGACACTCCGGGCGTCGGGGATCGCGCGACGATCTCCAGCCACCGTAAGTGCGGGTCTGCGGACGGCGAGCAAGGGTAGTTCGCTACTCGACCAGAACCAGACCCGAGCGTGCGGATCGGATCATCTTGAGCTTCTGGGCGTAACTTTATCGCTTACACTAAACTTCGGCTCTTATATAGAGTCGAAGGCACATCTGGCTGGTAGGAAGTTGGGTATCCTCTGGTGGGTGAGACGGTACTTTACACCGAAACAACTGCTGAGCCTGTACCAAGCGCAGGTTCGGTCATGTATGGATTACTGTTCTCACCTTTGGGACGGCTCGGCTAAATACCAGATCAAAGCGCTAGAAAATATCGAAAAGCGTGCCAAGAAGCTCATCAATGATGGTGCGCTTGTAGAAGCCCGGCTTCAAAGCCTCGAACAAAGGCGCAATGTTGCAAGCCTTTCCGTTTTTTACTGGATACATTTCGGAGAGTGTGGGGAATTGCACAACTTGATTCCCCCTAGTCCTTTTCATCATCGAACCGGTATAACCTGGGTGTCTTCAAGGCCCGAGTGAATAGGTTGCTTATGGGCAGACGTGCTCCATCGTAGGCCGCATCATTACTTACCACCAGGCAAGATAGCGGCTAAACGTCGACCCATCAAACGTAATAAAAAAGTGCATTTTCAAAAAACGCAAATATAACTTTGTCGTTCATACAAACACTATGTATAACGAAGTTATTTTATAACTTTTATATTATGCCATCTACTTGCTGCTACGGAACCCCTCATGGGCGAGTCTGACTCGCACTTGGCCGGTTTTTTTAAGACTGATTGATCTCAGAAGTAAGTGGTTTATATTTTTTCTTCATTTTGCGATGAAAAGTCCTTTAAAAAAATTTTTTTGCGTTATTTAGTTTTACCCGTAACTTCCATTATTCATTAATATTGTGAGATAATACTTAAAGCCCAGCGAAAACTTTAGCTTAATGCAAGATAAGACATTTTAGTTTTAATGGTCTGACTTGACAGAGCTTGATAAAACATTTTACTTAGACGTGTTAGTATGCTGTACAGAACATAACACATTTTTCTAGCTCATTTTTTGCAGCTTTTTGTTCGTTAAAACATGTTTTACCTGGACACGGTGAGTATGGTTAACTGACTTAAGTCAATTTTACCTAACCAAGATTATGGCCTGCATTGTATTAACTCCAAAATCTTGGACACGAAGACACCTACATTATTTTCTATTATTACATTTCATAGTAAACGTTATTCGTAATAACTATTTTGAGTTTCAATGAAAAAGCTCCAGTAATTAATTAGTTATGATTTTTTTTGCAAAATTTGAAACTTCAAATCGCTCTACTGAACAATTCACATAATGGCGGTTAATACATTTTGCCTTTCCAGCGTCGATATAGCAACATGTTCGTAAGACTTTCCATCTAATTTTGTTATTGATTAGCATTATCTTGAGAGACATTCTTTTAACAGGATATACAGCTCATCTGTATGGTGGTAGCAGTTCTAGTAAAGTGAATGACGGAGCGAAGTAATTGTACTCAACTAACCGACAATACGTTCGAGTTATCAAATTAACTGGCCACTGTTTGTGACTCCGGTGTCGCCACACAAGTGAGGTTGTCCTCATAATAACATCAACTGAATTAAAGACACAATAAACAATACACTACACAGCACACACTGCAGAAGGTCCAGTGACGACCTGGACCTGACACTGCAATACAAGTTCCGAACAAAACAGTCTGTCGGACTGATTGCTGACCTAGTTTTAATTATTGTTAATGATGGAGCCCCACACGTCGTGCTTATGAACAGGCCTTGTGCTGAAGCAGGAGATTACGGAGGCATTGATACAAAATGTGTAATCTCAATTATGTAGAACGCAATAATTCATACAAAACTTGTTATTCTCTTACTTTGCTCTGTCACCGCCAAGTTTTTTGCCCTGAAACTTGTTTTGTACTGACATCGTAATGCACGAGCCGCAGGCGACGACAATTGTCACATGTGTAATATTCATTGCTGGCTTTTAAGGCCGCCCTCGTTCAGCCGCGCTATAACAAACGTAATTGGATAATGAAGTCGACGCCATGAATATTGTATTAGTGACCCCTGCTCGAGGCGAAGTTTCGTCTATTAAATTATTTATTTATTTTGGCGTACACCGCTCAACTCGGAACTTGAGGTAAACCGTGTATAGACCGGTTGCAGGTCGCAGTTACTTATTCATGTGTTTAACATGTTTACATCAATGGAGCATTCGACCGAATCGTTCAATTAATGGTTGTGTCACTGCGGGGTACATTTCTTTTTATAAGTCTTTAGCATCCACACCACGGAGTGCTGTCAGTAGGTAAGGCGGTGAGCAGGCGTGTGATTGATACGAGCTATCGCGAGCATCGTGACCTGTAAAAGTGACGTCGCTACTGGTCTGCACACGATGCACCGGGACTTTGATAATGAGTACCAAACTTATACACTGTCTTTGTAGTCTGTGTACTTGTCTCCCTTCACCTTGCTTGTTTTCCTTTACCTTCCTTTATATCAATGTCCGGAGGTGACGTCACATAACCCGCACATGTAACAAAACCTCGTAAATATCTCAATAAACATGTTCACGCACACAGCGACAAACCACCGATGATATAAACATGCGACACACACAAATACGTCTCGGTGCATTATACGAGGCGTACAAACGTCAAGCGTTATCGGCCACGTACTGCATGGAGCTGTGGTCAAACCTGATGCATTCAGTGACGTCACGCCATCCAACTCTCAGAAGCATCACTTAGTTTCTGCTTATAGATTTTGTTTTATTGCATTCGACTCCTAAAAATAATTTATCTTATTATAGCCTCGTATACCCTACATACGTATTTTATGTGATTTTTCCATTTGCCCAGACCACACACACTACTAGAGAAATACCTCTCCAATGATTCCAGCCCCTGCTCTTCGCAACCGATACCGTTTTGCAGGTATCCGTCAGTAAACCACCGAATGTATGAACACCTGTGTATCCTCCGCCACACGTGTGTGACTGTGTGACATAGTTCTAGAAGTTAACCTTCTTCGTGTCAGTGTTAGCAGCGGTGTGTAGTCGTATGGTAATGAGGTGCATCGCTCCGAGCGCTAGTGGTGGTATTCTGTGCTAGTGGCTCCGGCGTTGCTGCAGGCTGCTGCGGGCTTCAGCCAGTCGCTACGTACGTCAAACTGTAAACATAAGTATACATGATTACACACATATAATTTAAAACAGGTAAATGTAAGCAGAGATCTCTGGTTCAGTCCGGGTCAGCCAAAGCACACATCTATATAATCTTTATATAAAATTCTTCTGTTTTATGTCACTGAACTTCTCTTAAACGACTGGACCGATTTTATGAATTTTTTTTGTGTGTTAAGGGGATCTAAGAATGGTTTAGATTCACAATTTTGTCCGCTGGACAATGTTTTTTTAATTCATTTTTAATTAATTAGTAGTTGTTGATTTTGGAATGTTTTACATTGGATACGACAGACGGCGCTACCATCGCAGTGTCAAATATTAATGACGTTAGATATTGTCATAACATTTGAATAATAATTTTCATCAAAATGGTCCAGAATGTTTTAGCTTATTAATAAAATTTTCAAATTAAAGACGTGTAGCAGGACAACGTCTGTCGGGTCCGCTAGTATATGTATATAATTTTAATATTATCTAGTCGTGTTTAAGCATACTATTGTAGACATATGGCAAATATGGCCTCCGATAAATATTGCGGACGACGTATGACGTTTTATCGATTTAAATTTTACCATCGGTATTAAAATAAATGGGCCAAGATGACGCGCCCGGCTCCGGCGCGGTCATAAACCGAGGCGCTGCACATTCGTACGTAATATTAAATTATTTTATGTCACTGATAAATATTATTGAGATGCATTCTTGTGCTGAATTTGTGCCAATACCTAATAGGTCAACTTTTTACACAATGTACATAAAGTACTCATCAACCTAACGTAATTTATTTAAACTGTACTTTTTTATGTCAGTGAAACATGGACCAAGTAATATACAAAGTAGTATACTTAAAGATAAAGATTTGTAGATCAGCGCTCGTAGGCTTCGCGTGAAGTTAGAGGCGGCGGGCGGCGGCGGCGGCGGCGGGCGCGAGGAGTTTTTGTTCCTTTGAGCGTTATCTGAATCTGGTCGCAGACAGAGCGTGCGGGGGGGGCTTATCTAAGCTTTGTTGTCTTATTGTTTACGTACACTCGTGACGTCACACCGCCACACCGGCCAGATACCACATCTCACTTGATACTACTCTGCATACTGAGTACCAGTGTGTGGAGGTCGTGTGTGTGTGTGTGGCACGGGCACATGCCTCCACAATACGGACAATATGCCCCAACTAACCTGTCTGCAGTAATGTCGAGAGTTGAAAGATGCTCGAGTTTAAGATAGTCATGTTGAAATGTGAAGTTTGTAGAAAATTCTAAACACCGGAATAATTCCCAGACTTCTAGCTCTGACTAAACATTTCCAGTGTAAGCGCTGACCGTCGTGCAGGCTCGCAGTCGCCCACTTAGTGTAATATTTTCTTTAGCGGAGCTTTCGTGAGGTCCTTTAGTCTGTTTATGCAGCTACAAGTACACTGGGTACCTATGAGCTGCTTGACGCCTAATACGCCAAAATCTATGGTAAGATAGGACTTAACGCTTAACAACAATTTGGTTTTCACCAACTTCCATATGAGTGATACATGGCTGTACAAGTAAGGGGTTAGTTTAGGTGCTACGTCACGCTACGTACATCCAGTTATAGTATACCTAAGTAGTTATAACTGGTACTAACAATATTACCTGTACGATAGCGCCATGAGCCAGTATCACCCAACACAACAATAACAACGCATCACCGCGCTGTAAGCCGCTATATATTGCCCCAGTGAGTACGTCCAGTCCAGCAGCGCGACACACTGTGTCAGCTGTCGCGAGGCGGCCGCCGCGGGGCTCCCAGCAACGGATTACAGCGACCGTCGCGACGCTCATTAGTTGCTCCCTACTTACATTCTCTTACTGCTACAGATTTGTGAGTACAATCTGACAGAGCAGCCAACTGGCAACTTATACAACTAGTTGTAAACAATCATATTTTCTATGACGTATTCAAGCTTTTAAGGGTGTACCTATGATGTATAAACAGACATTTAGCCGCATGTAATCTTGAACCATTTCAACTGTTTCTGCTGCTTACTTTTGTATGGTTATAATGAACATGAAGTAGCCATAATATGATGTGAGTTAAAACACAACAAATCCAGGTGTAGCGGTGGCAGGGCGGCGGCGCGCGGAGCCCGCATGGCCGCGGCAAACAGTGGGACGCGCGACAAACACGCGCCGACCTGCGCAAACACACCGTGTGGGCACCGCACACATCGCACACAACGCACACATCGCACTCGCGCTGTTATTTACCGGCGTTAGAGGGCTTGCAATAAAGATACAATGCTTTGTTATTGGGACTTTAGTGTTAGTACTTATTTAACGGTGCTCCGTATATGGCAGGAATGGTGCAAACTCAGAGTCTCAGAGAAAACACAATCCCACACAATGTTAAATGTTGCCACGAGACCATATGCTAGCGGTCAAAAAGTAATCAGCGTGTAGAGCCAAGCATGCAGGCGTGCAAACCTTGGACGTAACTGGCGAGTTGGCCGCACGGAAAGAGTTTAGAAGATTGAATAGATTTTTAAGCTCGCATATGGCAAACAGTCCGTGGGGACTCGCCAGTATAACTAAACCTCTCAATTAAATCTTAAAGTAAATTATACCTACCGCTGGACAACAATGAAATGACAGGTACCGCCTAGTTCTAAAATACCTACACAAAATTATTTTTAACACTAGATTAACAACTATCAATATCGTAATTTTCTACCAATACAATATTCACCGTACGTAATCCTAAACTACTTAAGTGAAAATTAAACAATGACCTACGTATCATTCTCCTAAGTCGTACCTACATAAACAACTATAAACATATTATACTACTACTATACTACTTAATTGCAAATACCTACTTATTCAATCGCACTAATACTTTTTATCAATGAAAATTAAAACACTAGTACCTAACTAAACCTTCACCTACTAAACTACTAACGCAAATGGTTTTTTTCTCCGCGATAGCTGTTCATTTACGCTGCGTTAGAGGGCTTGCAATAAAGATACAATGCTTTGTTATTGGGACTTTAGTGTTAGTACTTATTTAACGCTCCCTATATGGCAGGAATGGTGCAAACTCAGAGTCTCACAGAAAGCACAATACATATTTATGTCTTCTAATGAGAAAAAAAATCCTCCACGAGCTGCAAGCATGCCAAAAAGTGATCGAGGACGCACAACCACTGAAAGTTAAGAAGTCGATGCCACAAGCCCATAACAAAATATTAATTGCCGATACTAGATGTATCTAAATTAAATTCATAAATAGTTTTGTTTAAGATTTGAGGGTGCCTCAAGTTCTTAAGTAAGGGACTTCTTAAGTTTGAGGAAAAATAAAAGGTTGCCGGTTTCCTTTCAGTACCTGTGTGTAAAATCCTTCGATATTTCTTACTTCTTGTCTCGAGTAAAGCACGCGTTACTGCACTATTTGGTTAAGCTGTGTACACTGCACAGTTCGCTCGGCGACACTACGCGTGTCTGTGCTGCCGAGCCCCGGCGTGCGCCAAAGCATTGTTGTGTACGGCGCAGCGCGAGTGTCCTGTGACACAGAGCGGCTCGAGAGGTGATCGTCTAACTACCGGCGCTAAGTAAGATTACGTTAATTTAACCTGGACTTAGGGATCGGAGCTCGGCAACAAGCTCGGGATCACATAGATGACACGAACAACTTGTGCCGCTGCAACTATGTGCGCTGCTCCTTGTAGCGTCTCGGGTGGAGCGTGACACAGACACCGCCCGTGTTGGCGCACGATCCGGGGCTGTTGTACGACGACACTGTGCCATAGCAGCCACATCGGCACGTTATTGCTGCGCTGGCCGCGAGCTGTGACGTCACGATTCATCATCCGACTTGCGGTCTGCGGTCCAGGCACTAGTCCGGCGACATCGAAGTCTGCTATAAAGCGCCTTCAAGCATTCGCTCGGCAGAACATTCTCAACTTCACCCTACAACGTTGCAGTTGCATTTACAAACAATTCAGTTGCAATGCAGCAAGGTTTAGAATTGCTTGCATCGGTCGCATCGGTAGCGCTGAGTAACTTAACTCATTACGTAGTAGGCAGAACTATGTCCCCGAGCACGTTTCCCCTCGGATTCATTGAGACAGAAAATCAATGATGGTGCCGATAGCCCTGTCTTAATGTTCCATTGTACGGGGTACGAATCACTGAACATCAAATTAAATGTTTAGAAGTGTGCAATCGAAAAAAAGATAAGACTTACACAGCGGGGACTGTACCAATGACGCCAATATTTAAGTATTTTATTTTTTGGATTTGCTTCTCATCTGCTGTAAAAATATCTTGAAATTATTGGAATTGGAAATATATCCCCTGCCGAGGCAGTGGCACATGAACAATAGAATGTATGTAAGCAGTTATCTAAGTAATTCCCACATTGAAGGCGCCATTACAATAACTTGTGGTTAGCAACTTCCTTAACGGTAATTCATGAGCCGCGGAATACATATTTTTACGTATAATGACGTAACGAACAGTGCTCGCCGCCATTATTCTCTTATAACTCAAGTAATTAACCTCAGTAATGACCATTATTATTATTACCTCTACGATGTGGAAGCCCCAATTTCCGTCCGAAGGGACATTTTCATATAAATCGAAATTATCGCGTCGCCTCACCGAGCCGATCTGACGCCGAGTTTTATTTGATTCCGATACAATATTGCTAAAATATTTTATTGATGTTATTAAACGTTATCGGGGCTGTATGTTGTGACAAATTCTCGGTATCTGTGAAGCGCCAAACTCACCGTATCGAAGATTTCCAAATATTTTTGTTATGTGTAAGTCCGCGACATTCATTGTCGCTCCACACTCGCCGTGTGACGCGCGACATCGTTAGCCGCAATGTGATGGCGATGGAAACAATCTCACACCCTCCACACTACACGGCGTGTAACGTTTGTGTCGTATTATAACCACATGTATGTATGTATGTATCTACGTAATTTCGCCTTAACATTGTATTAGCAGGATGACAACAATCACAATTTATTATTACTTCAATGCTTATCTCGACTGTGAATGAAAGAATACTACAACTATTACACATCGCAGTGACTAAGCATCATCTGTTCTGGCGTGTCATTGTCGCGATATAAACAGCCGGTAGTAAGGAGTATAATCATATAAATCATAATCATGTTACGTAAGTTTACTAATTACATAACAACATTTTATTGGCGACTATTTTTTCTCTAGCACACTGCGATATACCATACACTTTATATTTAGATACCGAACAATAATTAATTTGTAGACCACACATAGAGTGGTTCATCAGATACATTTTCTTATAGAATATTGAAGGAACGAAAGAACACTGCTACCGCGCAGTGTCGCCAGTGACACGACACGTCATTAGCCGCATTTGTGCCGGTCGGTCGCGCGACTGCCGCACGTCGCCCGCCACACGCGCTGTCTCACTATCATTGTCTCGCGACACGCACACACTGACCTGTAGAGTGGAAATCATACACTTCTTGTCACTGTTTAGCGAACAAGGTGTGATGTTTAGAAAAGGAGATTATGTTTTGACTAGGCGAGACGGTCTGCCTGTCAGGCTAGTAGCACGTGGGGTATTTCTATCCATGTTGTTTCGATTGCAAACTTTACTTGCGCGATGTAGGACTTATGATGATATTGATTAATTTTATCATCGATTCTTCTGTATACCGCCATAAGATTGGCAGCTTACATCAGCTGGTTATCACAATGATCGTCCCATACTACAGCTAGTATCAAGCGAGGGGAGTATTACGTCCCTGTGCTGTGCATTGAGATAAGCTTTGAGGGCCATGCATGCATTCCATAGGGGAATGAGTTAAAGGGTAGCTTTTTATTAAAAATTGCAGCAAGCAATAAACTGGTGCAAGAGTTAGACCTAATGATAACAGCAGAGATTCTGAATCTCTCATCTGCCGCTGCGATGCCATGGGTTGCATGGGTTACCGTGGTATCGTAGATCAAAGCGAGACACAATGTATTTCTGTGGTGTCTCATCACATAACTCTAGTCAGTAATTATTGCAATGACATTATCCACAGTAGTGCGGTGTGTGGCTGCACCACCCAACAGTTAGTGTGTCTCGTGCCCGCGCCGTCCGGAACAGCTGACTCATGACTCATCGACACTGCGCCGTCGCTTTTTTGTGCGATAATTATCTGAGCGATGACGCCATTGTTCCGACACACTAAGTACCCCACTCCATCACACGCTGCAAGTCACATCCGTACATCCATTACTGCAGAAGGTCTAATCATTCACAACTGTACTCTTCACACAAGAACTCAAGTTTAACAAAAGTACTCTTCTCCTTCAGACACATTCTGTTAAAAAGAAAATTATAGCAGTAATTGTGTAAATAAAAACATTTCACAGAATATTTAAAATGTACAAACAGCAGCACTTTGTATGTACAAAGTGACATTTATTTTTAAAGCAAATATTTTATTCTTAGTAATTGAAATACACTATTTTGACTTTTGCTTAATAACGATTGTTACGGAGTGAGCCTTTTGCTAGGAATAATGCGAGGTGTGAGCACGTGACCACAGGACCGCGCCATCACGTACCGTGTACTTGTGAGGCAGGTGATTCTTATTATACAAGTAATCTGGCTGCTGTATGCTGTATTCTGGTTGTATCGCGTACTCCAGTACCGCCCGCCCAGGCAGAGCAGGCTACATGATTGTACAGGTAATACTATCATACAACTATTGTAAAGTTGGTTGCCGAGGAGAAACAACTGCTAATTGGACTGAAAAATTACATTAAAAATATACTGATATTAAACTATTTAAGGACACTGGAGTGTCCGGCAAATATAATCTGAACAAAAGATCTTTTCCAATTGTTTGCAAGCGTTGCACGACAGATGTACATAGGGCGCGTACTCCTTGCGGCCTCGTTACATAAACGGAGATCTATCAAAGGCTTTGACTTGCCAGAATTTCTTTGTTCTGTTTAACGTAATTGCATCGAAATGATTCCGGTGAGATGAGTCAAACACCCATCGGCTCTGTTTATACGCGCCGTTTGTTTGAACTAAATAAAACGTAAAATTTGGATGTTTAGGGCGCCGCCGCTCCGGGCCGGCGCGAGGGAGGCGAGCGATTGTTTCATTTTCTCTGATTGAACCCACCAATATTGTATTTCTGACAACAATTTGCTGAATTCTCGGTAACGACATTCGATTCACACTCGCATCAACATTATTATCAATATTCAAAAGTTGAAATATAAAGGTGTGTCCACAATGTACTGGTGTGGTGTGCAGTGATGTGTGACGTCACGTCACCGTCACCATCACACACGACCGGATGCACCGCCACGTGCTCAACTTCCCCCAACCGAAAAACTTTTTAAATTTCATAAAAATCAATCGATTCATTCTCGACTATTTTTGAATATTTTTCTATCTACCTTGTGAATATACCATTTCCATTCATTTTTCTATGAACATATATTATTTTATACGGCAAAGTTTATGGTCAGTTATAGAATATTTAATTTATTTATTCTCACCACACTCTCATTTCAAATTGATAGAATAATTTTATTACGAATACGAAATTTCGGACGAATTAAAAAAAAGAGTATAATTTTTGTGATTACCGTGAGTGCGTCTGGCGCCTCGCGATGATGCTATTAATCTACGTCAAATAATTCTATATTAATAAATCACGCGCTACGAAGCTACGGCTTATGCAATGTTGCTACGGTGCTACGGTACTACGGTGCTACGGTACTACGGTGCTACGGTGCCACGGTGCTACGACGACGCTGTGCTACGGCATAGGCATACGACTATGAAATGTTTATTTCTTAAATTTGAATATAGTAAGCATGGTTTGCCTATCCTGTAGATATATAATATTACCTATAGACACCGTATGCACGAGAATCAATGCACGTAGCGTGTAGCGCAATGTTTACAAAAGTGATCCTTGCCTCCATCACGTCTTGCAAACGGCCCGAAACGAACGACGAGCTATTCCGATGACGATGCGATTATTAGTGATATGACAAGGACGGCATAGCTATCATCGCGTACATTCCAGCACGAGTGAAAGAGATGGAATGTGGATACAACAGTAGGAAGTTGTAAAAGTCAATGTTACGCGACCGAGTCCGAGTGGGCAAATGATATAAGGGTGGCCGCCCACTGTGGGTAGTGTTGGCTGCCGTGGTCCAAGGTGATTGCTGCTCTGTACCACTGGTCAGGTAATTGTGGAGTTTCAGTGTTTTATTAGAAAACTTTTCCATACAACAAAGTTTTCCCAAAGTAACAGCAACAGCAATATCCATCACTGAAAAGTAGATTTGTTTTCCTAAATAAATAGAGTCAATAGAGTATACCTAAATATAGTGCAAATTGTACTAGACTTGAAACAATAACAGATGTGTGCTATAGTAAAGCGTTACGCCGCGGTGTGCGTGTGCCCTAACCGGTTTAGCAAACATATCTGTGCGCTGTGCGGGCTCTTACGAAACCGTATTACGTTATTTGTTCTTGATATTTGAGTTGGGAACAACCTTAACATTGTAGAACAAACCTGCTGTGTGTGCGCTTCTTTTATTCCGTACAATGTCCGTGTGTGTGTGTGTGCGGTCACTTGCACGGGTTAATGTATGTATTGCTGGGTATCTATACACGAGTGTGTATCGTTCAGGCTACAATATATTGTGGCTACTAATTATTACGTACCAAGTTATGTGTTACGAATAACATAGTCCATCGTCATATAACACAGTTCTAGGATAGCAGCTAATCGAAATTGAATATCTGATGGGACTTGTGTACATTACGACTGCATCACATTTTTTATTATTAAGAATGTAGTCATAAAACGTGTGTCTAGAATATGTCTCCTAGTACACGTAGTGACTACTATACTAGTCTCTCGGTATTTACTACAGACATAGACATAGAAACAAGGAACAAAGAGACAGATTCGTATGAACCCTCGCAATAATTGTGTATTTGATGATAATTGTTTGTTTAACGGCTCCTAAGTTACGCGAGTAAACGCGCGTGTTAATCGCTTTATGTAGAACAACAACAGCCGCCCGCGCGGCTACGGATTCTTCCACAATTACACCGAGACAGACAATTTGTAGCTTACATTCATATTCATACCGCTATTCAGCCGCCCTAAGAGTGGGCGCACACGACGCGACCGCGGCTCCGAACAAACGAGCGTTTGATGGCACACGCGCGTAATTACCGCGCCGACTCTTTGTTCTCGTAATTCGCTAATAATAATGGCGATTTTTTACGCATCCCAAAGTAATTTCCTTTTCTATGGAGCTTGTTCATTTATTTCCCTTTGTCCGTTTACACCGAAGGGTTGATATTTTTACATTTTCCTGTTGCTGTACAGTTTTTTTTTACCTGAAGTGACTTTCAAGTGAGTGTCGATTAACGAATGAAACAGAATATCGTTACACTCAAGGTGTTTTAAAGGAAGTAGGAATACAAACAGAAATGCAATACAAAATTTCCTTTTATGAAAATTGAAACTCACCTCTTATATAAATATCTTACTTGTATTTACATTTCAAAACGTACGAAAAAATGAACGTTTGTGGAAAATGGCCAAATTGAGTTTCAGCAACTGTCATCATTACTCAACTTGAATTTTTCTTCTTCTTTCTGTTCGCGCGCAGGTACTCACCGCGCTGGGTGTAACTCGATTCAAAATATTAACTACCTACTACCTAGCTACAGTAGCTACACTGCTACATAGAACAGAGTCTCCCAACATTAACATTTTAAATCTACAAGTTTTAGTTTGAAACATTTTCAATTCGTGCAGCACAAACACCAAAGAATGGAGGCGTTCGAAGGAGCTTATGCTAATAACTCATTATAACGCAAAGTGTGCGCGAAAACTTAAAACTCCATCACTAGTAGTTGCGCTACTAAGTAGGCTTTTGTGAAAGTCGCGGGAACGCGGCAAAGGAAGTGTGTCGCGAGGCGCGAGGCGCGGGTACGAGTCCGGGATGATGAAAGCCTTATTGTAAGCGTTCCTTAGCTGAGGAACTTATTTCGGGAGATTTTGATACTTTATTTAATTTCACTCTAGGCCGGTGTCCCTGGTGATCAGCGTGGTGGGTTTAGTGAGGAAAAAGTATCACACAAACTAAGTTTTCTCCAAAAGCTAGATAGAAAATCAAAACAGTTGTATTTTCAACAAAGTAAGTATTTCATGCAATCCAATATGATTGCCGAGTGGATGAGCTCAACCTGTGACTGTGTGCCTCCGCGTGTAATATAAGTTACGAGTAATATGTGGAGGATGGGAATATAAACAAAAACTCGTAATAAACAATATGGCGCGCGACATTAGCATACTATATCACTTATTAATAACCCGGGAGCTTCTTGAATCGCTTAACGTTCCCGGCATATTCCCGGGGCACGCACACATACAGCCTCGTATCATAAAGTAGACATAGATATACATATTGTCATGTATGTATGTATGTGCAGAAAAACTATTACATATTTAGACAGAGTTATGGTAGGAATTAATAACTGTAATCAATAGATAATGAGAACATGACTAAGTTGTGAAGGATGTATTAATACAAATAGCCACCAGAAAGATGTGTCGTGTATTCGCGATATAGAAGGCTATAGACAACTTAAACCAGGCTCGGGAGTAGTTGTCAGGTTGTATTCAGTAAGTCCATTACATTAGCGCGTGTAATGCGCGCCGCAATGAGTGCGCGCGAACAAAGCCAGCGCGTGCAGTACCACAGGGACGTCACCGCCGTGCACCGGCTTAATACTTTTAAAGTTATTACGTTCATCCCTACAGTCATTATGGTTTTACATTTTGTGGCAATCCTGATGAAAATGAAGTGTCTCGTCTGATTGTCGAGCGGCCGGTATGAATATTTGATTCGTGTATCGGATTTATAATGCAATGTCGCTATTAAATATTCTGTTTTAAATTTATGGAAAACGGAGGAAATTACACCAATCTGTGAGGAGAACGAGTTTGTGGTGTAGTGGCTGCGTGGTAAATGTAAACTGCTTGGAACGCAGTAATAACAGATAGTCATTAATGTTAGTACAGTTTCAAGAAGTGTAACGTTCTCGAATCAAAATGTTTCTTTGTGAAGTCTCACGAGTTCGAGTCGGGAGCGGCGACGGAACTTCTCTCGTTACATTTAATAGTTGGAAAGTCAAGCTTTTATAATTTCACTTAAAAATTCTCGAGGAAGTGAGAAGTATGAAATCAGTGCGAAAACTAGGAGCCAGTGCCGGCACTGCGCCGTCACTCTGTGGGTGCAGGGCTGCACTCCACAGGGTGTGTGTGTTGCTGGTGTACAGCAGTTGCTGTATATTGTTATTATTTATTTACTACGACACGTGATGTGTACAGTCTGCGTAACGTTCTACAAACCAGGGTAGGCTGTATTTGGTTGGTCGGCTCTATAGGTGCGTGCCACGTAGTAATCTATTTAAGGAGCAGATTGTATACTGACACACGTATATCGCTTATCTTTTCACGGAGCGCAGCGTCTTTCACCCACATACCTACAAAGATTGTAAATTGTTTAAAAGTTAGGTTAGTTTCACTGAAAACTGTGGTTTCATGAAGTTATACCTTCTAGTTCATGAAGAAAAAGTCGCAGGGAGTTAGTTGTACAAGTATATTCTTTGATTTTTATCGGGAACAGCAAAGTTGAGTGTTATAGTTAAAAAGTATGGCTTTTATTGCACGGATATTTTAAAATAATCAACCTGTGAAAGTGCGAAATTGCTACATGTTTATACTAATTACAAATTACCGATTCTTCGGCTCGAAATGATTAATGAACGATTTTAATAAGTACCCCTATACATCCGGGACCACCGAATGCTACGCTTGCTAATGGCAGACATGTATAAGTAACATTACAAACAGAACAGTATCAACACAAGCAATGTGTTCCCTCCGTCGTCCCAGTTCACAGCTCCACGCACATGGCCTACAAGTACCCAGCTATGTTCCTCACAGCCTACAGGTCAAGTTGTGCCCCCCCCCTCCCACTATCGCCCGATATCAGAACAAAGCGGCTCCCGGAGATTGCACTCAAAAACATTTTTCCGTTTCCGCCGGTTGCCAGCGCCGGAATAGAACCAACTAACGAGCGGCTTTGTTGCACCGCGCCAGTTGATCACTGGGCCATTGTGTCGTCACAATAAAAACGGGTCCGTACACTATTACGTGTAATGACACGCTTTCAGGAGCTGATGTCGTTCACTCAGTGGCGGGAGTGGCCAGCCGTTGTATATAGCAGTTTGTATTATAATGATCTACCGACTTCCAAGGTAAGCAGTCACTAACTCATTATTATGTAACGAAGTTATTTATTTCGCTTCTATAATACAATATATTTGTAATCTTGGAATGTACCTCGCAGAAGAGCATGTTATTCTGTAGCAAATACTTCGCTATGTTTATTGTATCCGTTACAATGTACGTACAATGAGTAAGACTAAGACTTGTAAAGATTACTCGCAGTAATAAGATATTATTATGAAGCATTTCAAATACAATATGAAGGAACATTGGCGTCTCGTGCCCAGCTCGGTGTCCAGACAATAGTTGTAATAAATGCGGATAATACCCCGATACAACTTGTTGCTCCATACATCTTGTATGGCGCGAGCACATTATCACAAAAACGTGCGGCGAGCGGCCACTGGAGCAACATGTAGTCCGCAGCCGATACACCGCCACTGTGCTAAATCTGGTCATGGCTTACTACTGAATATACTTAGCTTTTAGCTTTATCTTTTTCAAGTTATTTTACATTTTTCGGATTTAAAGATGCTAATAGTCCCTCTAGAGCTTCCATTATATCCATACAACAGCTCTATATTTACATTATCCGATACGCCAACAACTTTTGCTAGGATTTACTAAGTGGGGTCAGTTCGCCAACTCCCGGTCAGTGCGGCTCGTTCGGTCACACGACGTACATACGGGTAAGTTAGTCCCCGTAGTGCGCGGACAACTTGCTCTCTATGCTTTGGTCACAGAAATTGATGGAGATTTCATTCAGTACATCATACAATTCGATAGCTTAAACCACGGGCTTATCGTTTTCGCCTGTCAGAGCAATTCATTGGATTCTGTTTGGACAAAATGTGTAATCTATTAGGACGCGGCGGGGGCGGCTTAGAACAAATCTATTTACTGCGGCCAACAGACGGCCCCTGACCGCTTGTTTGCGCCACAAAAGACTCAAAGGCGAGCCATCGGGCCTAGTTAACAGAACCAGTAAGCCGATTTGTAGACGAATTTTATAAGATTTGTCACGACTGCCTGCGCATAGTGAATAGCGCGCGTGTGATCACGTCCAATGAATATTGACGACTTAAAAGGTTACAATCAAGGGGCCGCCGCCCGCCGCAGTCTGCTTGCTCGGCGGTGTGTCGGAGCCATGGTGCCGTGGTGCACGGTGGATTTTGATATTTTTTCGAATTTCTATAGAATCCCCTCGTATTATTCAGTCACCCCATTACCTTGGGAAATGATGGTGCATTCCGTTGCTTATCAGGAAATTGATGTAATGTTTACTACGTAATGCACAGAGGGTGGCTGATGCTTGTTATACGAAACCTTTGATATTTTTGTCAATTTCCAGCACCTTATTGACTGACGGAGTAAATAAAATATAGATCGCGCGGACGTGCGGCACGCGGGAGATGTTGACAATATAATTTGTTCTACATCCGCGTCCAACTTTATGGAGTGGAGTATGATTAAAATCACGTTAGCCGAACTCCCAGTGTGGCCAAACATAGCGAGCGTGTCACGTGTCGCGGGTAAATAATGAATATATAATAATGGGGGGGGAGGCAACTGATCCTGTGGTACAAGTACTTTGTATAACTAGTGAGCGACATATTAAGGCTTGCTACCTGTCGCAGGAGTCAGGGCGCGGTGTGGGCGACGACGCGGATTTTGGACGAGTCATTTATTAATATGTCGACGACTTCACTTCTAAACTGTAATTGTTACGTCTACACTACAATAGCAGCTACGAGTGTATCTACGATTACTCTTACACTCGTCTAATTAAAACTCTCCGAAACTATTTCAGTTTAGGTAACAAGACCGTGGCTTAGCAGCTAAGCTGTTGCCAAAGAAACATAAAGTAGAGTGCCAATTAAAAGTTTTTACTTACTACATCTGTTTGTGTATAACGCCGGCGCTTGTCGAGTCTTTTCTAAACAAATTCAATGTTTTTGATGTTTTTCAATAAGATCCACTGTCGAGTTAATCCGACTTAAATGAGAACTGAGATGATGATTCGATAAAACTTTTCGTGAATAGTAATAAGATCTACTGGAGAGATATAACAAGTTTCTGCTTACTGTGATTATTTCAATCAATATTTGAGTGAAGAGTTCTAATACTTGAATGTTAACTATTCACGTATAAATCTGGTGATACTACTACTATGGTTGCCTAATATGAATATTAAAGGTAATCAAATATATACCCAAAGTAAAAAAAAGCTAAACTAAATAACTTAGTCCCAAATGGAATTATAATTATGTTTTGCTTGCTCACGTTTGCTACTGGTTAACGAAGCAGCTCGACTAGTTTCAAGCCACACTAGAGCTCGTACTACGATAAACGAACACAGACTTACTCCATACTTTTTTACCGATTGCAGAGCCCTAAGTGAATCTTATTGTTTATGTTTCAAATGAAATACAGCATGTTTGAGTATGAACAACGTTCCACGCAAACTGTATTTTTAAAATGAAGAACTAGAAAATAAAACGTAATTCAACCGTTACGTTTAGTTCTAGCTATATCGTGGATATTGATGCTTTTATCGTTTTCGTAGCGATGACGTCGGCAGTAGCTACCCGTGCACTGCAGCACAGATTCGATTTCCGTGCAATACGCGACGACAGGCGGTACAATGAGATTTCGTGTCACCTGACAACTAGCTGCAGCATCCGATGGAATGTCTTTTGTGAACCGTAAGAGAGCTGCTCGTGGGTGGACACACTTTTATAATTGTTTAGCTATTGGGAGACAACAGTTTTCTTCTTTATTGTTTCACGCACATAATGGGCCTATTATGGTAATATACAGATTATTGTTTACGCATTCGTTTTATGCGATTGCCAGCGATTAATTATTATTATTACATTTCATTACAATACTTGTGTGTCGATGCCTTCCCACCACGTCGATATACAATCCGACCTGACTACAAACAAGGAAAATGTCAAGAAAAGGTCTAACAGTGCTCGCCACACGCCACTCAGTATACTGAGCTATAGTACAGTTAATGGGTAGTTCTTCAGAGACAAAATTTTCGATGTCTATGAGGATATTTTTGAAACCAACTAACAAAAAGGCATGTAATATTTTTTTTAGTATAGTTTAGCTATATCAGTTACTAGGACAAATAATATTTTTTAAATAATTCCAGTCTAGGTACAAAATATATTTTTTAAAGCTTGTTCTTCTGATTTATATGGCGTGTCCGTTTGCCATTTTCCGGAACAAAGTAGTCGATTTCGCATTTTCCCTTCGATACTTCAATATAAATTATAATTACACCGAAAGGAGATGAGTTGTCCTCTTCAAAAAAAATATGCATTCGTTACAACTATGTTAGTATGATTATAAATAAATAAATAAGAAGTGTCCGGCGTATAATACTGATTAATATGGCGTAAGCTGCGAATGACCATACTTGGTCGGGTATTAATAATGAGAGTCTGGCTTCCTGTGCGGAGGGAAGCCAGGCGTGCAACGGACAAGCTAGGAGGCAGACGTGCGGCTGGTTGGCTTAGATCCAGGTGTTACTAAGGTAAATATCTGATTCATCTGTGTTTGGTTTACATGGCATCCTGATTACAATGCCTATTTTATAAAATTTACTTTACAGTTTTAAAACTTTAATCCATGTTTCGTGTGAAGCTTTTTGATTATACATTCGTGTAGAAAAATGACAAGAATGAAGTCTATATATACGATGAGTTATGCATGATTGTAAGCAAAATCCTGATTCATCTGTGCCTGATTCGTATGGTCAAAACCGCATATGAATCATAAAAGTTGCGTTGTCCATTTTTTTACTAGTCTTATTTTTAAATTAACTTAGCTATAAAGGTTATAGCTATAATTTAAAAACTTTTTTTTGAGGAATGTAATTAATATGAGTCTGAAATTGCTAATCCGCCCTGAGCAAGCGTGATGATGAATGCTCGTGATTTCTCTGTGCGAAAGTACTTGAAAATGGTATTCTAAAAATAAATTAAAAGAATGTGAAATTAAAATAAATATAGAGCTCATTTACAAACAATTTTCAATTGTTCAACAGATCCATCTGTAACAATTTCTGATTCATCTGGGCGGAAAATATTCGAACGTCGATATCTCGAAAACTATTTTTTAAAAACGAGTCTCTCGTTCGAATATACGTTATTTGGTATATCTATTTTCATATGAACACGTGTTACAGATCTTAAAGTGGAATTAAATTTTGGCCATATGAATCAGTCGAAGAATCAAATTTCGAAGAACTACCCTAATACATTCCCCGCACGTCCCGAGAGTTGCAACGTTGGGCCGTGGCACGCTGAGGCTGGGCCCACCGACAGCCTGCTTATGATACCCGGACAATCGATACAATGGAGCTGTATAACAACACATCACTAGTGGCCGGGAATTATATCGCTGGGAATCGATCGAACAAGTTGGGAAAATCAAGTTTCGCTACTCTAATGAAAGGTTTCAATTCCAATTTATTTGAGTTTAATCTGTAGTAAAATAATATTGACTTTAGCATATTCCTTCCTGTAGACTATATGTGCATGTTGGGTCATTTCTCCGTGAGTCTTACGGCAGCCTAGTGGATAGACCTCCGCGCCATGTAAGATTAAATGTATAATGTATGTAGGGGCCGTTTACTGAGTGCGTCGCATTGGCATGCGTTCCTCGTAAAACAAAGAGTATTAACTGAGTGAGTGGGTTTATACTGCCCTCAGATAACATCTCCGCCGCCGACGGCAGCTCGGTGATATCGTAACGTATTCACCCAATAAATACAGTTGGTGGCGTCTCTGTAAATATAAACATTGGCAATTGTAATTGTAGGAATAGTACACGTATACCATCAGTTGTAACAATTTGCACTTGCACAGTACCAACGACCTGTGAATACCATAAAGTGGAGTACTCCGTTGCATCGCGCGGCGTGCATGCATCATGCAGGAGGCTGTTACAAAGGGCCAATAAAAACGCTAACATTTTAATATGGCTCTCTTTGACGTTCAAAGCTTTTAAAGCCCGTAAGTCTCAAAAACGAAACAAAAGCAGCTGCAAAGCTCACAATCTACGGCGGAGTGTTTAATTTGGGCTCTGTTTAGCATTTTTCCGTGACAATCAGCGGCGCAGCGCCTCGACTGAGACTCAATTTGTTCGTGAGCAGAACGCCAAACAGTCGCGAGGCGCGCCGCCCGCCCTGCAATATCCGGCCGCACAGGGATGTGACGCGCTCGCATCATCTCGTACTCACCACACTGTGTTACATTTAGGCTCTGTAACTTGCCTCTGTCATTCATTATGAATAATTTAATGTATTCATTGTTTAGTGGTAAATACAATAGGGCAATACCAATTAGAAACGTGTATAAGCACGACAGTATGCAACAGATGCACCCCTAGCGCGAGCTCGGCAAGGCGTCGCGTCCGTTCCCGCGGCAGTTAATTGCCGCCTCCACAATTACATCCGCCGCCAGTGCTGCCACCAAGCGACTTACTGACGGAACTAATCAACTTGTTAACAGTTCCGTAAATTACTGGATCCGTTAGCATTCAGAGATTTTATGAATAACTTGTCCGATGTGTACACACACACGCAGGCAGCTACAGACCCGCTCGTACATGTCGGATACTCTGTAAACATTCGCTCGGAGGCATTTTAAATCCCCGCCATTACTTTGATCACCAGACATTACGGCCGCGACGCGCCACTGATGTTTCTAAACGTCACTTTCACTGAGATATCTATCTGGCTTCAGAATTACCTATAATTTATTAAATCCGACTTGTATAACAAAAAAGAAACTTTTGTATAAATACCACGGGAACATCACAACAATATATATTTACATGTAGCTGTCTATGTTAACATTTAGTTGTGTTTCCATGACAGCGCGAGTGGCGCGTCATGTGTCGCGCGTCGCGTCGCCGGCCGCGCGTGCAGTGCGAGCACTCGTGCGGTCTGCTCGGTCTGCTAGACGCGCGGCTGTTACTGCCGTAACTATGATGATATAGTAATTGCAAGTATAGAACTACTTACGGAATAAAAATGGAAAATAAAAAGAAATATGATCATTCAGCGAATGTGTTGTTCATAAGTGTATGTATGTCATACAATCACTTACTCTTGTTGTAACTTATACAAAATTTTGATGAATTTGTCCCAACACAAGTAAAACAAAACAAGTAATCTATTGTGGTGGCCAATTAACTTTTCAATCTGTATGAAATAACAGGCGAGCAATACCGCGGACACACAAACTGAATGTTTCAATATCGTGCAATAGAGAGCATTGTATCAACCAGCCACTTTATTTTATTTTGTGATCCGCAACAGAATAAAACGCCCGCGACTAATATGTTTGTATCGACACACAGACGCGTGTAGCTGTCGCATGTCGCATGTCGCACGTCCACCAAATGACTAAATACATTGTTCGATTGTTTATTTACAGCGCGCCGTGCCGCGTGTTGTCGCATGTCGCATGTTCGCACGACAACAGCCGCGTGTCGGCCGCGCGGTCGAGCGTTAAATTCACTTTACGTTCTGAAATATTAAATAGTTTTCCTAAACGAGCTTTTGTTGTCCCCGCGTGGTTAGTCGGTGATGTTCTATGTCGTGTGTCGTATGTTGCATCGATAGCGGACAACCCGGTGTTGGGAAATTATTATTTAGCTATTGGTTCGTTTCAACAACATCATAGTAGAAACCAATATAAACATTATGTTACAGTTCTCAAGGTTCCAATATACTATGCTCAATACATATTATTTCATACTTACGAAGATTATCCGCCGCACTCAGTGGAATATAAATAAAACAAAGATTTGCCGGCGATCGTGTTTGAGTTCTGTGAACATCTTAAGCTGACTTATTCGATGAAGTAGGAGAACAAATAGTGTAGTAATAAGACAAAACAAAGCCGGCCTCACAAACATCCTAAACAAACGGCAGCCCGAGCGAACCCGCCGCACCGCGCCCGCGCCCGCGCCCGCACCCGCACCCGCGCCCGCGCCCGCGCCCGCGCTCGCGCCCGCCTGCATCGCACCGCCTGTCAGCTGTGTAGTCACAATGTCACTTTTAAAAATTCTACGATGCAGCAAAATTCACTAGAATTATCCGAAATGTAAGACATATCGAAAAGGATTTAATATCAAAGTATTTTTACATACAATAGCAAATAGGTGTAGATTATACAGAAGCAATTGAAGACACACGTGCTTATACTACACGAGTACAACATAATATGTAATGTTGTGGTTTGAGTAAAGATAGCGCGCTGCCGACTCCCTCCAGGGAATACAGCGCGATGGCAAACTAAAAGCTTAATAACGCAAGTTGTGCACATTGAGTGCGGGCCGAGTTTAAAGTAGGCCTTATTAATTTTTCAACCGTTGGCTTTGGGCGCCGAGATCTTTGCGAAGTTTACACAGCGGGCTCACTGTATCTTTTTAATACTTGGCGGCGGCGCGTGGCCCGGACCTCGGAGTACTTCGCACCACTCGAGAGATCACAGTCTGTAGAATACTTTGAACAATCGTTAAATGAATTGGATGAACTTCATAAATATTATGTTTTTACAACTTTGCTGGAAGGCATATTGTTCATTGAAGTGGTACAAAATGCCTTCAAAAACACAATATCAGTAGGTAGTCGTATAATTCAGAAGCACGACCAATAACCATTTTATTGCCTTTGTAGTTTTAATCAAGTGAATAATTAGTTAGCAACTGCTCGCGGTCTGGTTCCGCAGTATTTAGTGTTTCAATTCATGGAATTCTCACAGATTCTGATCCGTCACTCCGAGTAGACGCGTGTCCTCCCACACAGTTCTCATTAAGGTTAGTAAAACGCGCTCACGTTTCACGTCAAACTCGTTTAATATTACGGTGAAGGAACGGAATATTTTAAGAATATGAAAATGTATTTGTTGATATTGATACCGAGGGATAAGCTCTATATACCGCAATAGGTAAACGTGGATCAGCAAAATCAATCAATCGGGCAGATGTCGATCGCTCGGAAAACGCAAAAATCCATTAAATGTTGTTGTTTGAGCAGCGCCCGGCTCCGCGGCGGATGATACGGACGATCTGCTACCCACGTCAAACTCGTGACACAATCCAAACAAATACCACAAACAGTTTACACGCGCAAACATCTCCGCGATCTATGGCGCTCTGACGGCCCTTCAGCGATGAGATTTTTTGTCAACATCAGGACCTTCAGCATACATCAACGTCTTCGACACGCATCGACTTTATCTCAAGCCGACAAGGTTCCTAATTGCATAACTCGCGCTTTCAGGTTTGGAAGTATTAAGGTAGCAGTTGTTGAGATGTTTGCATTGGATTTGACGGCGATACTGAGACAATTTTTGTTGTCAAATATTGCGGCGATGTCAGCGCGGCGTGTTTATGTTCAGAGAGAGCTCTACTTTGTGGTGCTCAGGTGCAGTCAATTTGTGATGCAAACATCTCCGGCTGGCTCAAATAGAGCCACATGTCGGTGGGAAAATATTGCATTAGCTGCTTCAAACGATGTCAAATAAAACTAGCCACCGAATGTTTTACTCGTCCTTTTTGTGTTTCTACCATTTTGTTTACTTTATGTTTAAGCTTTAAATATTTATAACATAAGTAGTTAGGGACTATTATAAACTGATCAACTATTTTACCAGCTTATGTAAAGACGTTAGAGTGAGCATTGACATGTAACTTGCCCCGTCGCGAATCTTTGAGAGAACTATTTAAAACTATAAACATTCTTACAGTGCCTTCTCAATTCATTTACGAAAATATTATGTACGTGAGAAAAAATCAACAATTGTTTGAAAAAAGAAGCGACAGACACAATTTTAATACGAGAGGTAAAAATAAGTTAGCTATACCGCAATTCCGATTGTCCAAAGTGCAGAAATCCTTCATGGGATTTTGTGTTAAGTGTTACAATAAACTACCAACCACCATACTGAATCTGAACGAGAAAAAATTTAAATCTTGCATAAAGCGTGAACTGTGTAAACAGGCATATTATAAACTGTCAGATTATATTGAAGATAAAAATGTGTGGCAACATGTTGGTCCGGCTCCACTGGACACTCGCTCACACTAGATAATGCTCTAATACGATCACTAGTTACACGTTAAATTAAAGTACTAATTTATTCCAATGTAGTCTAGGGATCCTGTGGCATCAAGCAGTTATTTATTTATTTTTTATTTGAAAAATTAAATTAAAGATTATTTTTTATTTGTATAGAAGCATTATTTCAAAATTGTAAGTGTACACCGAGCAACATTAATCGGTATACAGCCAACATAACTATAGCTATGCAATACCTTTACATGTGTGGGTAATTTTATAGTCATGTGCATAAAAACAAACGTAATAGCCAAACGCCTATTACGCACACAGTTTCATCACGCATACACTTATACTAAATATCATTTTCGTGAGGGTATACGTATTAATTCATTAAAGAAATATAAATAAAAACAAGGGTAAACATAAAAACAATACGTAACAAACATTGACTAAATCAAATAATGAACGATCGAGTTACAAAATTATACCCATATAAATATAATATCTTCTCATCGTTTTTTATGTTATTGAATGAGATACGATATTTAGATTGTCCCTTCAATTGCACGTATGGCGCAATGGTTATCGCTTGCGGATATACTGATGAGATGCGGGTTCGATCCCAGCATCGCGTTCTTTTTGTAATATTTTTTAAACATTATTGAATGCAAATTTTCTAATGTTTCAATAACTAAGTAAAAATTTACCATGTTTGAAGCAACCACGGAACTCTCAGGTTATTTTATTTGGCCCGTTTATGAAGTAACTACCGACAATCCGCAATATTTTTCTCACACAACCCACATGATAAAAAGTTTGTATTCTTAGTTGTCAGTCTACGAGTATTTATTAATAATTATCCACAACTCATAGTCGTGTTTAACTTAATTTATATCTATCCATACAAAGTTAAAGTTAAACATATAAACATAACATAGTCGATGTTTTGCGGAAGAAGAACATAAGTATAAATTATTTGATATTGTAAGGCGATTAAGAATATTGGTGAGTATTCTTTACCTATACAAATTACTTTTTAATTTTATTCTTCGTTCTTTTTATGCTTATCTATTATTAGAGTTTTATGTTTATAAATAAATTAATTTAACTCAAGTTATTTATAAGTGTATTTATAACAACCTAAGTATCTAAATATACAAAGTTATTTTTATCATATAGACCAAATGATTATTATATAATTGACTCATTTATTTTGTATCCACAGAGGAGAAATAAGAAATGCAGTTATGGGTCGGCTGATATGGATATTCTGGAAACATGAGATATAGAATCACGCTAACGACGTGAAATAAGTAAATTCAGAGATGAATTCTTCGTTTAGCCACCACGGCATTATGCCCGAACGCAAGGTTGATTCGGATTACTTCCAATGCTTTCTTCTCCACACGCGTAACAACGCGCGCCTATACTGCAATCTGTGATATCACCTTCATTCTGCTGTTTTACGTTGCAGCAAGTCAGCGCTGAACATAACAATTACAAATCTATAATAGCTCATCGATAAAACAAAACCAATTACAATCTACTAGTTTGATCTTAATTTTGAAAATAATGTTGTAATTTTACTAAATATACATTTGATTATTTGGATAAAGGTAAAATTAAATGGTGTAAAAATGTGTGCGGCCTAATAGGTGTGATTATAGTGAACGAATTACTTTAACTAGTGGAATCATAAGTGTATTGCAGTTGAATTTATTTTACTTAGTAATTGTAAACCTTATTTATACAGACATAACATTCATAATTGTTTAGCAATGTGAACAAAAACTAATTTTAATAATAACTGCATACACACGTTATCGCAATTTGATTTTTTGTCCATTACTAGGAATATCGAAAGTCTAAAGGAGACGGTGAAGTGATGTTATTGTTAAGCTGTTGGAATTTGTCATAATTTCTTTCCATTTAACATGTTGATTCATTTCACCACTCGTATTAGCCTAATTAAATTTAAATTGCTATAGATTGTGAATGTTAAACGTGTCTACTGTCTGTATTAAATAATTGCACCACGATATTTTTTCATCCAATTTTTTCATGTTTTTTTATTTATTGGACATAATAACACATAAATAATAAATTATTTACAATAAAAAATAATGTTGTTTTATTCAGAATCTGTTTCATTCATACTTTGATTTTATTATACAGAAAACAAAAACAAAACATAACAAAACAAAGAAAAACAACATAGTAAATAAAGAAAATAAATACTCTTGGTTTGTTTGAAACCGGTTCATTAACCACTCGTCCACGAGTGGTTCCACTGGAAAATGTTGATTGATATCATCGATTGTAAATATTATTAACCTTACCCGTGTATTAAATTATAAAAATACGTATACCGACACAAAAATTATAGTATTTACCAATGTGTGCGTAATAGGCGTTTGGCTATTACGTTTGTTTTTATGCACATTATTATAAAATTACCCACACATGTAAAGGTATTGCATAGTTATAGTTATGTTGGGTGTATACTTATTACCGTTGCTTTGTGTACATATGTGGGCACTATGTTTGAAACAACCCGCTTTTTTAATTTATATTCTTTACAAATTGGTTTTATTGTCCCATAGTTTTGACGTCGTATTGTCGTTACATTGTTCCTACATATATATACAATAGGTAAATGATCAAATAATGTATCAGAGATATTGTAAAAAACATTTTTTGAAAAGAGTAACGATGGAGTTTCTTGCTCGTTCTTCTCCATTCGAAGCAACACTTTGGAACGAGCGCCTAGCTTCACTGACAGACAGACTGACGGACAATTCAATTTGACGTTTCAAAAGTGCCTAATTTAGGATTAATTGAAATAAATGCTTTGACTTTGACTTTGAACGAGGCGAGATAATGGGGCCGCAGGTGATGAAATGAATGTATGGCAGTTGGCTGATCATGTAGATGTATTGATGGCGGGTCGCGTGCTGTGTCCAATGTAATTAGTATGCAGGTATGTATGTGTGTGTTGTGTATGTGGGACACACATAGCGAGCGATGCCACGCCGGCACGCGGCCGGGAATGCGAGGCACGCTGCAGCACCGGGCTATGCAATATGTAGCGGCCAGGCACAGCCGCAGCACTAGCTTCATGTTCATCTTGCATTTTATTACATCTATGTAATTATCATACACCTTATCTAACATCACATCCAGCTATTGTCCAACGGCGCGTTACGTTCCGCGCGCGCCTCAAAGAGCCATCAGACCACCACAGATGGGGCCCAGTAGGGCTGATGCCTGATCCGGAGGTGCGGACTACCTAGCGGGTTTACCGGGGCTTTGGCTCTAAAAGCAGGAGAAGGAACGGGGTGGTTTTTAGTCAGTAAGAGTCTGACACTCCCTTTCGCCTTGCCCAGGGCGAGAGAAGTCATTCGATGATTTTGCCCCCACATAAAAAGCTATCATTCAAACAGTGTACATCTTCAGCCGGAAGTCGAACCCGGGAAATCCAACGGCAACACGTTTTTAATAATAATGAAATGTGTCGACGGTCGGTTTGTCCGCAACAGTAGAACCGAAGACGCCATGTTGGGAACAAATCTCAAAGGAATATTGCTAATTAAGTTTTAAGAAGCAACTTTTAAACTTGAAAATTAATTATCTGCGAATGAATTTTCTCTGTATTATGTACTTAATTGTTTTTGGATGTTGTTCGGAGTTTGTTTCGCTCTATTTTGTTAGAACGTCGGAACTTGCGAATTGTTTGATGTTGTGACTTTGCGCCGCGGGCCGCGGGCGCGCTCCCGACGTATCGTCTTCAGCTTATGAATTTGGAGCAACTTTTAAAATAGCGACGTGTGTTTACTCGAGTGTTGTGTGAGATGTACGCAGTGTGTACATGAGCGAGTGTCGACAGACGTCGCCGTGCGTCGCGCGGGACTTATTTATTGCTTGTCGCAGTCAACCAGTCGGTTCATATTACTCGACGGCGACATATTTATATCAGAGCCTCGTGTCACAATATTGTCTGTATCAATGTCAATGTTCCACTTCAGTGACTCGCAGCCACTTGAAGTAATTAGTAAGTGAGCTCGCTGCTACAGCGGCTGTAAGTGTCGCCGTTAAATATGAATGTAAACACACAGGCGACAGACAACAGAGTGCCGAACTCTCACAAAGTACTTACACACATTACGTGAACAGTCCAATTCCCCCAAAATGCACATTCAACAGTTCTCGCGTCATTTCTGCGAGGCTCACGGGGCTTCGTAACGAAGAGTCCTTGCCTTAAACTTTGCCAACTTTACGATAACCATCGGCTATTCTAAAATAAGTCTTATCACTGCTGCCGTAAGGTGTATGTTCGTAGCAGAGTGGGTTCTGTTTTCGTAACTTCACACTCGTCGCAGCGAAGAGGCTGAGCGGTAAGGAAATGTTGCTGTCAAGTATCGCTCCGACGGGAAATGGTGGAAAATATTTATAAGTACTTACTAAAGTATTTAATTTTACCAGAGAGCCTTTGAGATGCTTAAATATATTATGAATGCGGTTGAATAAAGATGAATGTAAAATTACCGAAGTGCTGGCGGATAAACTTTGCTAAAGTTGAAATCTTCAATTGTTTATCTAGTAGCGAGTCATCCAGCGGGCGCGGCGCGGGCGAACTACTTCAAGTTAGTAATTAGCTCATTAGTACAGGAGGTACCTGCGATCATTAACCACTTCAGTTAGTTAGCCCAGTTAGCGCTACGCAAACGACTTTTAAGTTTAGCGCAGTTTTAGCGTATTAGTTGCGCGCTAGTTACACGCGCTAGTTACACGCTGGGTGGGTACTTTACAATTCCTCTTTGTGCCGAGCTTGCTTTGCTTGGTCAACGACAAAGTAAAACTATGCTAGTTGGGACATGGGAAGCAACACTTGGAATAAGAATTCAGTATCGTTTATATTTGTGACTAAATTAAACATGTATCAGGAATCTCTTTAAGTGTGATAACCTATTTCGAAAATTAGTTTAACAATCAGGACCAGCTTTACAACATCTGATAAAATCCTGGAAAAGTTACATCCCAGCACGTGAGCTATGGTTCCAGTAATTATTCCGAAGCTGACTCCACTTATCTACATAAAAAATTCACGGCAAGTTCGCAACCCACATTAAGTTTTAATTCAATAACGCGCCGATAGAGGAGGCCTGCTTGTAATTTGTAAGATTAAGTCGGCCGGGGCTTGTCCCGGGAGCGTCCCGGGCCGTAAGCCGGGACTTATGGACCGCGGCCCGGCGTCAGAGGACCACTTACAAATTAATTCAACAAGGTACTGTAACGTCCTGTGATTTGCATACATTCTGCAACAACTGCTTAAGATTGAACTTCACGTAATCGGCTCGTAAACTTCCCGAGTCAATATTGACTGAGCTCTTGTCAATGACCGCACCTGTTTGTGGACGCGCGGAGGGGGGGGGGGCTTGTTGGACGTAGTCTCGACCGCGACCCACGAGGTCGGGTCTTAGATTATCATTGCCAGCTGCATACTTTCTCATAAATGTTGTGATGTAATTAACCAAAAAGAAACGAGTGAGGGCTGTACACTGTACAGGGCTGCCGCCGCCGTTACTTGCAGTATTCCCCGCGTGGCACTGTCACGTCGTGGTACTATACATTACACGCGGTCGTGCTCCTGACTCCTGACTCGCTCCCACTTATTTGTATCTATAAAGTTCGCTCGTAAAATAACTCTTGAAACGAGTTCATTAAACCGTGTCGAGTCTGCTTCGCAGTATATTTATTGCTGGCAGACTTTACAACATCCAAGTCACAGTGACGCTACAAAATGTTCTAAAAGGAGACTCCGAAACAATTAGGATGGCACCCAATTAGCAGCCGTTTACGTGCTGCTCGTAAACTAAGCGAAGTGTCGGTCGGGACGGCCGGGCATGACGTCACGTCACGTCAGCGGTCGCGTCACGCGTCACGCGTCACGCTGTCACCTCACGTCACCGCGAGTAATGATCCCACTTGATCTGGCCGGTACTTTGTATAATTAATAACGAAATTAATTACAGTAACAGTGCGGCCGGCGCGACATTTTGTTATTCTGCTAATAACCGCCGCGCGCGGACATGTGCGGGCTGCAGCTACTTCATTACCGATAGTGAACACGTTAGGCGGGCGGCGGGCGGCGGCGGGCGGCGCGGCAATATTTAGCCAGTCTCATTAAAATATTCAATCACTTTGCCATAATTACGGGACTAACGAGTTTTTAAACGGTTATATTTTGATTGCAACATATTAATTTTATTTTGTCACATTGTAGAAAAAAGTTGAGGTTGAGAATGCATTATATGATTTTACTGCATTAGCGATGTGTTTTACAGTTTTCTAAGTTCCGCGTACAAAGTACCCACTGCCACTGGCCAGTTAAACAATCACAAGTAAGCCCGCACTCCACCCCCCTCCTCACCCCCCCCCCTCAGCGTGTGTAGGTCACAATGAAACAAAACTCACTCACTACTCCTTTATGATATCCCTCACTGTGTACACTCGCTCTGTACAGGTTTAAATGCCTTTGTGCCATTTGTACGACCTCCGGAAATCCTCCGCGGAAAAGACTTTTTTCTGTCTCATTTAGAGATGAGGGATGGTGACAACTAGTTGTGCAAATGGCTAGAGGAAAAGTTATCTTAAATCTTTGTTCTCGTAGAACAATAATAGCAGCGTGTAGCGAGCAATCAAGGAATATGATGGATGTACACCTTTACAATTTGTTTGAAACAAAAGTGAAGCACTCGATCGCTTCAAATATAACTTTGCTCGGAGTTTCCTTCCTATATTGTATAATTCCGTAAATCTACTTAGGAAGCACCTTGTTATTGTTATGTTGCCGTGCTGTATCTACTTACGGAGTTCCCTCGCCGCCCGCCGCTACACACGACCGTATTCGTACTTCTTTCAAATATTCCACGTATTTTAAGAACAACATAACTTCGCGGGTTTGATGTATTTTGATTGAATTACTTTTGGAAAGTATTGATGGATCACCTCCCAGCACTTTATTATACAAATCTCGAAGATTACATTTGTAGAAGATGCTGAGAACAAATTATTTACCAACGTATTAAACTGAGGTTGTTGTGCAAATGTTCTTTAACTTTCCATTTTAAAACCACCGCTTTAAACCGATAGAAATCTTTAAAATAAACCATAAATCACTGACAAATCTATCTTCTAAATTTTACCAATTTGTTTGGTTTTATTTACGCAAATGATGTCATGTACAGATTGATAAGTGTCCTACTAAGGAAGACACGTGTAAACAAACCAGTGCGTGGTGGATGGTAAATAAATAATCCCAATCAGTTGTCCAGTGTGCCCGCGGCGTGACGTGTACTTGCGATAATATCACGTAATTAGGGGGGAGTGTCGGGCGCTACTTTGTGTTCCTACAATTATATGCGGCGGATGAAAAAACGCGCGGTTTTTAATTAAATTCCATCATGGCCGACGTGACCGAATTATAAACTGTGTAATTGTTTTTTTGTACCTTTGTTGTGTTTTAATATTAAACGTTGTATTATACGCCGGGTTAGGTGTCTCAGTTCCGAATACATGGCGTGCCACATGGACCTCTGTACATTATCTTGTTCATAAAAAACAAATGTAATAAATACTTACTAAAAGTGTAAATGCTTGTTTGTATCATCAACAGTAACCTGTGTGAGTGTATTGTATTGTAAACTTCACTCACGTTCAATTAAGAAATAAAATGGTAGCATTTTTGGTACAAAAGCAGTAATCAATGTTTCATGAATCAATTTCCTCATATTGTCAGTTTTTACGCTGCAATATTCATGGCAAGTTAACGTAACGAGCTATACAGCAACACACACAGACGATGAGAAACAAGTCAATAATAATTGACTGTCCATGTCTTCTGCAGTAATGCACTATAATATTGGCTACTGTACCTACGAGGAAGAGACCCATTTTTCATGCAAAATATGTCTCCAACTAAAATAAGCGGCGACGTCGTGTACACTGCTAAATACGCGTCCCGGTGTAACTTGAAATCAGTAGAGCTTTTCTCGAATAGTTGACGTAAGTATATTATACTTTTGGTTTAGTTCTTACACAGAAATGACTATTTAGTAAAATGTCCATCAAGCCATTATGGATGCCAGATCCTAGTTGCGATAGTGTGTTCTACCGTCCATCGCGGATCGCGTCGGTCCATAATGTTCTCACACGTAGCAGGCAGCAGCGGCGTGTTGCTGGCTTTGTGCAGCGCTCGTTAGCGGCGACCACTGGGCAGTAACAAATGTAAGGTCGACTTTGCACAATAAGGTAGACGAGAGTGAACACTTACGGATTTTCTAATATGCTATGAGTACAAATTCATTCATTACATCAATTACATCGAGATTAGAACTAATTACTGGATCTATTTAATATAGTAGACATCTCGCTACTGTATATAACACTGTTTTTATTATAGCTAAAGATAGAGATACCAACTTAATACTTAGTAGTATATATTAGCAGTTATTTAACATTATGCAAAACACTAAAGTTTATGTAGGTACCTATATGTGTATAAAGAACAAGGTATGTTCTAATTATTATACCCTCTAGTGTGCCTTCTGCGCGTCCCCTGCACTGCTAACCTACTTCCTACAGGTCCGCGTAATGGAACGTCCGCGCCGACTTTACTTCACGTATTTATTTCATTATTTGACAAAAAGAAGTTAAATGGATTTACTGCTCGCACTCGCGTCAGCGTACAATGAAACGGAATTCTAGAGGAATAGTTTTGTAAATAGGAGCTATAGATACATACGTGAGAGGTTTATTATTTTATAATTATTTTGATATTTATTACAATATAAGACCACGGATACTGGTGGTTACAAGGTAAAACAATCACACATCAATATTATGAACTTACTGTAACACTGGGTACCTGTATACTCATCGTCTGACCTGATACATGCGTGTTATGTGATATAAGTGTATGTAAGAATGATAAATCCCAAACAAAAAGCTACCAGCAATAAACATGAAGAGTTTGTGAAAGTTGGCACTCATCCCTACATGTTGTACTACATACTACGGAGATTATATAGGAATGTTTCAGCAATAAGTCATCGCGCCCCCCACACACATGATACACACCACCAGTGATAGCTCTCCACCACTGAAGTTCAGGAACTTGTCAGGGCTTCAGTCACTTCTAAACACAACATCTTCTTCTTATCACCCTAGACTATTTATTGCTTGTTTAGTCGATTTACGACCAATTTCAATAATTTATCTATCTGTAGATTTGATTAAAATTTTGCCATAAGCTCCATACACAATGTTATAATGTCACATACTGTTTTATAATTTTTAATTATGTTTAGTAAGGTTCCCGATAGTTTATTTACAGCGTGTGTTCGATATGTCGATGTTATGTAAATGCAGCTAAACCGCAGTTTTAATTTGAATTGAATGTAATTTGTATTTAGTTTGTGAGAGACGAGTGCGTTCAGTAAATGGCAGCGGCTGGTGATTAGCGGACAGCCGCCGCTGATCATTATAATTAGCTGCCGATGTATAAAGGGGCGCGAGCCGCTGGCCGACCATGAAATTAGAAATCACTATGATGTGCCAGAGTCTCGCATTTAATTACAAATGTAATTAACGTCCTCTGGATGTCGCCCAGCAGCGGGCGGCCGCAGCGTGACGTGTCGCCATTGAATATTGGATCCGTGTGCAGTTCACATTTATTGCCAACCAAATTGTCGTTCGGACGCTCGACAAATATAGGAAAAATGGAAAAGACATATTGCTGTGTCTTAACCACGCCGGCAGATTTAAACCCTATTCTGTGTTAGTTAGGGTCTGTTTTCCATTGTTAGATGACTTAATAATGGTGGAAAGATTGGCAAAGTTTGTTGACACGGTTGAGTTGATGCGTAATCTCGTCTGGAGCATTGGTTCTGTGCGCGCGGCGGGCGGGTGACGGCGCGGAAGGTGGCTTTTTATTATCGCTCCTCGTTTTGTTCCCGGTCCCGACAACAGGCGGCTGCGGGCCTCAAAGGGCCGCAGAATGCCGAGTCAAAGCGTATTACGGCAATTAAAACCATTACGAGTGTTGAGAGGTTTTCTTAAGGATTCCAGTAATTAAAGCTTTGAATTACAGATATTTCGGACGTGTACTGCCAACTACGTACTTCGTCCGCTTTGTGTGGGTTTTGGTTTCAAGATAAACTTTGACGTAGTGCAAAGTTGTAGTATAAGTACGGTCTCATTGGGAAATAGAGTTTTAGGTAATGACATGTATTATGTATTTAGATTGGCATTTACAGTTTGTACAGATTTCCAGCCGAAAAAGCCCGCTTTAAGGCTACACATTCATTACAACAGATACACATAATACATTGATTGAAATTAAGTAAAGACGGATTCTGTCCCACAGGGTGGTCGGTCCACGCAGTCACTGCACACGCTGCGTTGCTCCGTCCGCGTTGAATGCTTACCGCGGTGTTCAGTCGGCTGCCCGGTGTTCACGCGCGCACTCAATCACAAACAAATAAGAAAACTCCGCGTCACTGTGTGTTACTGTGTGTCACTGTGTGTCACTGTGTGTTACTGTGTGTCACTGTGTGTTACTGTGTGCGCTAACTCGAGGACTGTACCAACTGTACCAACTGTACGACGTGTGATTTGCATGCGCTGTGTAGTGTAGTGTGCGCGCTCATCGGCCTTTGTTATTTAAATCGCTGATGTTTTATTAAATCACGCCTCTTTACCGTTCCACTCAATGGTTCCCTCACAAAGAAAATATTATGACATAATGTTTTGTTTGCTACAGAATACGTGAATGTTTTTGTTAATGTCATGTTTTGTGTCGATAATATTGTCTGCATGATTGCAGTAGCAAGAAGCAAGCAAGCTGGTGCTTCTGAGCAATGTCTCGAGGATCCTATTCCACACTGGACTGAATAAGATGGTGCGATATGACCCTAGAGAATATAAAGAAAATTATAATATGTACATGTTTGCTAGTTATTTTCCATGTAAAATTTTAGCATCTTATCGACTACCGCAGTTCACAGATACTCGTGTTCCATTCCATCTGGTTACCGCGCAGTGGCATGTCAGCGTGTCGTGTCGCGTCGTGTCGCGGCGCAGACAATCGCGATGCGGCCGCGCAATAAGAAACATCCATTAATGCGGCCGGGCCACCTGAGCCGGCGCCGCGCCATCCCACTGTCTACACTTCCACAGTGCGCTCAGCTATAGTAGATCAACAGCTACTATTGTTCTATAGTGATTAGCTACGAAATGTATTTCGATGTATCTGCCTAGGTCGATATAGATTTAGTGTGGTGTAGGTGGTTGGAAAAAGTTGCATACGAAGAACTGAAGATTGACATCATTGGCGTGCTATTGGATGGCGGCCGCTGATTGAACAAGCTTATATCCTGTAGTAAGCGGTGATGAGTTTGTAACGATTAACGAGGTTGATGGTTCACCTTGTATTCGGTATTTTCGCCTATAATATAAGTTTTGGTATATACCAACCATCCGTCCTACGAAAATGGTGAAATCATTAAACGCAAACAGCCGTCGAAGTGAACTCGCTGCACCGGCACTGGCGCTCGGCTCGACAAATTAAAATATTCCGCGTGAGCCGGCGCCCGACAATGGCGGCCGCTGATTGAACACCTCCTCACAGTCCTCACCGCCGACACCGGCACACTCGCTCGAGACGTCGATCTGCTCCGCCCCTTTCTAATTACTCAACATTTTTGATTTTCACAGCCTCATTGTACTCCCGACTCTTTGGAAACGCACAATGCCATTCACGTATTTGTGTTTTATGAAGAAAAGTGGATTGGAAATGGAATGGATCATCTGGTTGGAGAAATAATTTTATAGAAACTGTCGTGAGTCTTTGAATGAGATGTATTACGTTAATTATGTAAAATAATGTAAAATATACAAACACGTGTAGGTAACAGTAACGTTTGAAGTTTGTGCGCGGCTCAGCGACTCGCCACGGAGTTGAACTTTCTCAAACAAAACTAATTGAAAATTACACGAATAAGTAATCCGTCGAAGTTCCCTTAAAGAAATTCTAAATATTTAACTAGTTTCCAAAGAACAGGGCCCACATTTTGTAAATTATCAACTTGATGAGCTTGAAATAATTCCACTTTATTTGCACAATCTAAGTTTATTTATTAAAACCAATATCTGCACGGGTTTTAATTAAATACTTTGCAAGTATTTGTATCGGGACGGGCGGGGGAGGAACTTTCCACAAGTTTTAACAAAAATTCCCACAGTGTTGCTACCACTAAATAATGAGTACAGAGCTGCGGCTGTAGGTGTGCGCCAGTATGCTTGTTAGTAGGAGGTATAAGTCATACGTCACTATATTCAGATTTTATAGTTGTAACCAAGTTTATTTTTATTGCCACCCATCTTGTTTACTTCTGTGATTTAAGTGTAAGTCAGTAAATCACTTGCCCCCATATATTATATCGAGAACAAAAATACTCCATTCCATTAGTCGGTCCATTAACTAAAGCTCCCGTCCGTGAGTACACATTAGCTAACTAGCGGCCGATATACACACGTACATACCATCTATATACATATACGTAGCCGAACTCTAACAACCTGTACGCATAATAAATAAATATTCTTCAACGTGGTTTGTAAAGTGAGCCGTTGATTACAAAACAAACACGTACCTGTGTGTAACTGTGCACACTCCGACGCGGCCGCGGATGCGCGTACAACAGGAGTAATGCGGCCGACCGATATGTCGAAGGTGGTCTCTAAGACACTTTGATTAGTTGAAAAGTTCCCCAGTCGTGTACGGGAACTGGGGGGCGAGGGGTGACGGGCGAGGGGGGGGGGCTAGCAGGGCTGCCAAAGCGGTTGTTTCGCCCATTTTCCGAATCATTGGCGAACAACGATGCGACTCGATGAGAATACAATAGATATTCATGACTTTCGTCCGAAATATAAGTTACAGTCGCCGGCAATACGTGCGGGTCTGTGAAAGGTCGCATAAAACTCAATGGGTTGAAAGTTTTATTGAATTAGGAATGTCTTTGCCGTGTTACTGAGAATGCTTTGTTACACGTACCGAACACTGGGACATTAGTTTCGTAAAGGAATGTCTTTCACCGGTAATTGAGCTACAAATAGATGAATGATTGCTCGAGAAGCTTTATCTTTGCTAAATAATGGCTTTATCTTTGCCGATACGTACTTACTATATTGTTAAATCATACCTATATGTATGTATCTGTGCGTATAAGGACCACCCCTGCTGAGTGCTGCGGTCGGGATAATGTGAGGTATTAGCACACGCCGCGGCCGGCGCGACACACGCCGCGCTGCCTTGCTGGGCTGCTTGTTATTCGTATCTTGATACCTATGTGATGTTTATATTAATTACTGATATTTTAAAATCAGCTTCGGGTTAAATTGAAATTTTAGTTCAATTTTATACGAAAAAGTTAATAGAAGAAAAACATAATATTCGTCTCCTTCTTTCCATGCCACTGAAGAGTCGATAAACTTGCTCTTGAAAAGTAACACTAGACTGCAAAGCAGTGTCCTATTAAACCATTTCCCCTTAATGAATTTCCCAACAGAGCGTGGATGCGGCCTCACAGTAAGCAGCAACACACCATTATCTGACGATCAGCGCGATATTGAACACCCAATCAACCACAATTCGTATCTCTACTCCGAGCTCGCTAAGACTGCGCGCCGTGTCGGAATATTCCGGTAATGAGGCGAGTGAGGCGAGTGAGGCGAGTGAGGCGACCCGGTACCGGCGCCCGCGCGCCCAGACGCAGCATCCCCGAGCAACGCGAGCGCCGCCACCTCGCAGGCACACGCAGAGATATTGTTTTGTATAACCCCATCGTAAGTAAACATAATACAAAGGAATATGGCTGCATATAAAAGTTGAAAACGCACAGAAATTAATTACAGAAGAACTTTGTTACTCTCGCGTAGCTCTGCCTAACGCAGTGTACACACAGTACAACACAAACCCCGCAGCAGATAGTACTTCTGCAAGATATTGCAGCGCGGAGTGCACTTCACCTTTAACGTGAGCTATGCATGCAAGAGGCGCGCGGCAGGCGGCGCATGAACCTAATCCGTTCGTGTAATGTGGAGCATTCTGCGGCCGGCGGAGGAAGCGTTTTGTGAGGAATAATGAGGAACGAGGACACACTGCTTGCATGGGGACTTTGTTACTTACAGGAGGGAGGGAAGAGTGTGGTCCGTGGCGGAATGTCATATTGTGTGTTGTTACTATAATTACATTTCAGACTATACAATAGCGTCCGTCATAGATGTCACATAACGACTACACGGCTGAGGAAGCTCTGCTTTTCCGAAAGACATTATCAGTGCGTTATCATCAGTCGTTGGTTCAAAGTCCATAGAACCGACAGGGTCGTAGATAAAATCAGATAGTTGTTGAAGTGGAAGTGCGTACGTGAACCGTCAGCGACCCCCAAAATGATGCCCCGCGACGTGTGCCTCTTGGAGCCGGAAGTAATGGCGGAGAGCGCATAGCTAAGCAGGTTTCCAGGCGGCCGAGCAAACTCGTTGAAGATCAATCTTTCAATTTCGCGGTCGGGCTGCCGGCGGCGGCGGGTGCCGATAGTTTCAATAACACTCGCTAATTTGCATGGAACAACCCTCATCATGCCACGTCACTAATAATAATTCAAAGAGTCCACCCGACCGCGCCGCTCAACCCTACAAATGCGATCTAATCGGTCTGCTAAGCCGTACAAATTCAATTAGCGGGATTAAAAGCGAGCCGACAATGTGAGACTAGTCTAGAAATATCACACGGCACATTGGCCGGTTAAAAAGTTCCCCTGTTGAACGTTCCCTTTGTGTCGCTGCCCTCGATTTGATCCTTTGTGCTGTTGTCGCGGACAAATATTGTCTAAACAAATAAGTCCACAGCGCTCGTTCAAATCGGTGTAATATTTTGACAGATTATTATGGAATCGGTGAATTAATCATGTTTGTGTCGATTGTTTATTTGTTCGGAACAGTTTCAATATTCAATGTCGCATTATTGCTAGTTTATTGTATTCTGTCATTAAAATGTGGTTGGTTAGTTGTGTTATTGTAATAATTACAGGTTACCGTTTTATTGTCTTCACATTAAATATCTGATCAATATCTGAGTATGAATGTTTGTTATTCACTTGTTTGGAATAATTCATTTAAGAAATTGTGGACGAGGTTGGGATCACATTCTAGTTCCATAAACACGGCAAATTAGCTATTAGAGGAGGCGCGCCTGGCGTCTGATCCCCGATCCCCACGTAAAGTGTAACCAGATAGTTGCGGGCGTCGGCGGCGTTATTAACAATATTCGCACAGCGCTGGCCGATACAATCGCTTTACCATCTCTATTGTAAATTAGTTGTACAACCCACGCCTCGCCGCGCCGGGTTAATGCTACCCTCTGACTGAAGGAAATTACCGAGGACACAATAATTGTTTAATGGAGGCTGTACACAATGTTACTATGTGCTGTTATGATAGGTGCCGCGGCGCTACTGGCTATATGTTTATGTACATATGTGGGGGCTGAATGATATTTTGAAACAAATAATCCTTAATGTATTACTGGAGTAAAAAGAATTACCTTTTATAAGTACACGTCAACCGCCACCAGGGAATAAAATAATGACGTGTTTAGATAAAAGATGTCGTTAAAATATCACAATAAAATGTATGTATTACATGTAACACTTAACTATCGAATTAAGTTACAACAACGTAACTTAATTAAGACAAAGTTTAGTTAATCACACCTTACAAAGGGCTAACTAACTTGGCTACAACTCCATTGCACTCGCAGTGGACGGGCGCAGGTCCGGCCGGCCCCGTGCTAATGCCGGACAGCCGGCGACCCCGCGTCGAAGGGTTGAGTGATTGATGTGTTCGGGAACACTTGACTTCTGAATTTATTAACGAGGATGAGTATGATACCGTGTCGTGTTGACAACTTAAGTAGCGGGACATTTTGCTTTTGTTTAGTTTTCAAAGCACAGGTACTTTTGTATTTCGTGGAGCTGTAGACTACCTTGCGTGATAGCAGGACTTCGGCTCGAATCAGGAGTAGTAACGGGGTGGTTTTTAGTCAGTTAGGGGCAGACACTTCTCACCTCATCTAAGTCGGGACAAGTCATTCGACGATTGTGCATTTTGCATGTAAACGAGTTGTATTATTTATAAAAAGTTCTAGTAACAGTATAATATACGTATCTACTGGAACAACTTCACAGACTGTCCAATACATTTACCGTTTTCATGACAGTGAGTAAAAGCGCATGCCGACATAAAGGTGTGTGCACACCACGCCGCTACATGACGTGGACAAAAATCGCTTGTTTTTCCAAACACGCGTTGATTGCGCGCTTGTTACCGCAGTAATATCGCGGCGGTGCACCAGTGTGCAGTATGCAGTCCCCGCCGTCCGCCCACTGAGCTTGACAAACGCTGCGGTTCTGCACTGATGGAGTTTTTGATAGAACATTAGTCGTATTCAAACCTCAAATTTTGTTACGTGTGGAGGTCTAGATGTGAACAACTAAAATGAACTTTTGGGTAATACTTTAAAAGCAATCTGTTATTAATCGATGTCTCATTTTACCAACTGTTATTAAATTTCTTGATGTAATTTAAGTTACCTGACTATTTTTTAACAATGTCAGCTGTTATTAGGTCGGCATGCTAGTATCAAAGATACATATCCTTTGTATCTGGCGAACTTATTATCTGGTCCCTGTCAATCTGTACGTGTGCACAACCGAGTGCGTACGCACGCACAGAGGCGTAAACGCGCAAAACAAGCGCGGCCGTCGGCGTCGCCTGCACAAATACGCGATTGGAATGTTACAAAGCGAACAATTTGCTTTGTGTTGCCATGCGTCGTGTTATTGCAACGCGTTCTACAACACTTTTGTTTCGTTGTTGCGTTCGCCGCACATTGTTGGCCGCTAGTGATGAAACGCGTTGCAAATATTGGTAACCTCTGCATCGCAAAAACACGAAATGGAACCATTTAAGGGAATTAAAAGTTCACAGACATTTATTAATTACTGCAGATTTTATTTCATCGGGCACCCGTCCCGCGATCGAAGTGAAACACATTTATCAAGAAAAACGATAAACCGTTCATCCGGCACCGTTGGCGCTGTGAGCGGAGTCTGCGGGCGGTACCTGAGTGGCGCGATTACATAGCCCATCAAAGTAGGCTGGCTACAAACTTGGCGAGGGCCGCAATCATTTTAATTGGCTCGCCTCAGCGGCCCACTTCCCTCATTATCTCCGAGATTACTCTTCGCCATGAATATTTCGAAATCTCCCTCAAGGGGGGTGTCGGTTAATGCATTCCCCGAGTACAGTTTTAATTAGTTTGAACTTGACCCGGCGGAACTTCATTACATCAAAAATGAGACATCGCAGTGTTCACAAGAAACATTAGTGCAAGGAAATGAATTTAATATCAGCTCCTCGTGCCGGGGAGTAATGGATCAACTTCTGTGCACTTCTTAAAACGAGAAGATAACTCGGCGCCACTTTAATAAATCTTAAACGTCGCGTCCATACGACTGGAGACCGTTTTGAGCGTTATAACATTATATGCTAGATATGAACAGTTCCAAATATTTCACTAACAAATAAATCAGATCGGAATAAGAGTAGATCACGCCAAAACGTTTACCAAGTAAAATGTCTAGTTTCTCGTTATACAACATTCTAATATATGGGACCTGGCGTACGTACTGTAATTGATAACTTTGTATGAAAATGTCTCATTTTATTAATCTGCCACGTCACCGTCTGACATTTTATATTACAAATACTTGTAAAGGGCACAATTTGAAAGTAAGGCGTCGCGTCACGCCGAGCGGCGCGTTGTAGGCGGCGGCGGCGGCGGCGGCGCGCGCTGAGCGGGGCGCGGCGAGACACGTACACTACGCGCAATGATATTCATGGGCGGATCACACAGAGCTCCGGTTTTTCATCGCCCGCTCATAAATGAATAGTTAATGTAAGAGCTCACGAATTGTAGCTGTGCCAGGTTGACACAACTTTAGCTATAGTCTAACTCCGTACTAAGACCGGTGTGTATCAAGTTTTATTACAAAACAATTGAATACTTTTCTGAAGGTATTAGTACAATAGTACATACCTACTCTTTTATTGATGAATATAAAATTAATGAAGACATCAGAAAATCGAATTATGTTTTTAATGTTTGATAGGTAATTAATTTTTAAGGGATGTACATTTTATAACTTAGTTCAAATTCGATGGACAACTGTTTATATGATAAAAAGTGAAACCAACCATTAAAAAGTGTCTTTGAAACATTGTGTTCCCAACCTTACATTGTGTTCATAAAATTAACATATACTACAGGTATGCTACCTGTAACAGCGATAAGATTATCCCGAGCGGTGCTGCCTCCGAGCCTCCGACGAATCAATCGGATCGCGTCTCGCCGCGCGCTTATATCACTCCTGTCATAAATTCAATTGTGGAGGAATTCTTGAATTCTAAATGAATTTAGACATTCAAATATTTGAATTTGATTTAAAGGTCAAAGTTTCGTATAAAAGCCCGGTACCGAAATTGTTATATTTATGAAATATTCCCAAGTTTTCAATTAATATCGCTATTTGTACTATAAAGAAAGACCGCAACGGTTACGGTTCAATTGTTAAACGAATATAACGAGCATCAAGAAATATTGTGCGGCCATCCCAACCGATACTATATGGCTGCTTTCTAACAACTTATAATTAGAATATAAACGCAAAGTAAGGCCGGAGCGAGCTGAGAATAAATCCGTTTCTTAACGTCATTAAACGCTCTCTGGTGGAGAGCGCCATTAAACCTCACAGAGGACAGTGCAGTGTATCAATCGCTCGCCGCGTGCCGCCTGCACTGTACTGCACGCGGCGCTTGCTTCGGCTCAAATTAAACACTCAAAGGCAAAGGAATACGGGCTCCAAGTGTAAGCGGAATCAGAGCCGAGTACTTTGCGGTGCCGGCGCGAATTAATATCCTCGCTTATTTCGTTAAGCAGCATCCCTCTCTCTCTGCAACATAAATAATGTCATCAAACGTTCCGACTGTTTATATTTTATTTTATACACGTTTGTGTCGGAGGGCCCTCGACTTACACCGGCATAATTCGGGTCGCTTACGTTTTAAACTGGGTCGGATGATATCTCGGAACCTAGCTCCTTACAACGGTAAAACACGAATTTATACCCTATTGTTACTTATGTAAGGTTTAATTGAGACAAAGGTATCGTGAGCAAGGTTTAGCAAACGAATTGGAATCCAAACAGAGTTGTAATATAGACTCTGTGTATTGGTAACAGAGACTGTCTTCGATTGTGCCGTGTATTTGTCAAACACTCGAAGTAAATTTTCAAAGGTGTAGGCGAGTTTGTCATTGGAGCTGCTATGTCGGTTCCCAGGAGCGAAGCAAGCCGTCACACGATGGGCACAGCTCGCGACATACATGACGGCGTGCTCACTTTGACACGTTTTATCTAACGCGCGGGTAACAGACGGCTCGCCGGGGGACGCCGCGCCGCTCGCACACTGTTGCGAAAAAATATAAAGTGTACACAATTTTATGCTTATTATGTTTTTCTTAGCCGCCCGCCGTCTGGAGCACCCCTTGAGGTCGTCGCAACTTGAATGTCTGCGAGCCAGTTTGCAGGCGGAAACTTGTCTGAACCTAATTTTTCTAAAACGAGACTATTTGCTTGACTTAACAGTAACTGATTAGATATGCAGTTTTGAATTACCTAATTTACTTCTCAATCACGTGTTTTCTTTAAAAAATTTAAAGACTTAAGAGACTTGAGTTCTAATACTGTAATTTAGGATTTTTTAAATATTTGCATGAGTTTGTATGTCGCACTGTGCACATAGCTATACATAGTAACGGTTACAATGTTTACGTAGGCGGGCAGTTAACTATGCGCGCGTAAGACGTTTCTCGTGTGTTCATATCATATCGGCATAGCGAGCGAATTCAATAGGCTTAGCTTGTGGCCAGATTGGATTCCTCGGCTGAATGGCCGGAGGCCGCATCTTCGTACCGATACCGATGTAAGCAGCTACCGATACAACAACAAATATATCATTATATTAAGGTGTAATATTATGTTCACACAGCCACTGTTCGTGTCGCGTTGAAGCAACAAGTTCCATTGTATCCACAATCTAAGGGATTATCCGATACCAAATTGTACCAAAGTAATATGATCGCATGAACACATGACACTTGGGAAACTTGGCACAATAAACATAACTTAATGATAATCTATCGCGCTGTATCTGCAGGGCTGCCTCATGCCTCCAATAACTTAATTATTCGTCCACTTCACATGTATTCTTTATTTTCAATAAATCAAAAAGTGAATTTATGGTCGGCCGTATCAATTGATCGCTCGCGATGTTTCATTCTCCCGCCGCCCGCCGTATGATTTGCACTGACAGCGATGGAAATTAAATCTTTTGATGGGATGTTGCGTTTTCATTTTAACAGAGCCATGCTTTAAAGTGATGAGGAAATTGTTTATTTTTAGCTAACGTTTGGGGAACCATTTATTTGTTCAGGCAATGTGCATCGAGTGGTTAAGGTTATTTTGTTTGATTCGCAGTCGTTCTCAGACAAGCCATGTTTAAACTGGAAAATGTTAACAGAAAATAATAAATAAATAATCGAAACCATACTTAGTGAAACTCCAGTCCTTTTATTTCACAAAATGTAACTGAGTAAAAATTTAATAATTTCTTAAACCACAAGCAATAAACAGCACATTGAATGCATTCAATTGAATGCTTAAAGTGACAGGTTAAAACGATGTAACATTTTAGTTTCCATTGCTGATTTACGTCGCATTCAGACTAACTCGTTCTTACAAAGCGGGCTATGAACATCAAAAGTTGTGGAGCGGTGGAAATCTCATTCAGCTCGGTGCACCCACAGTTTTAAACTTTCTTTATTCGAATGAAAGCGCGCCAAAGCATAGGCTGAATGTTGTACCATTCAGTGCGACGTCTCATTGAGTCTGACGTTCTCAAGAACTTACTGCAGAAGGTCGAAAGTGTATTTTTATTTGTTTTTTGTGGACCCAAAAGGCTCTGGGATGGGTATAAACCCATTGGGAAACAGACTCCGGCAAAGAATTCCACTCCTTGCTTGGAAGCTTGAAGCCAAGCGCTTCGTGCGAGTGGTGGGATATCCACTTTTCCTTCATAAAGTTTCTATAATTATATTATCTTGTGCATTAATTTAACCTAACCATTTCACATAAAATGATCTAACATATTGTTTTCAATAATAGTGTTGTGGAACAAAATATCGACATAAAGCCAGTACTAGCGCCAATATCCTGTGAGTCCCAATTTAATTTCGATCACAAATGGGATTTCTGCGCGCGGTATTTAGTGGCGCGCGTTTAACGCTCGCTCATTACGCGCGCACTGGCTGAATGGCCGACACCGCCGCCGCCCGGCCTCACATTACCACTCTAACTTCATTACGTATCGTTATTTTTTGTTTGCCGGTACATTGATACTGTTCCTGTGTTGCCAGTGTTGTTAGAACAATTTCACAGGATTTTGTTGACTAAATTAGATTAAGCGTGTTATTAGGTTATACAACTTTATAATCTGCACCGATGCATATTTGTTGTCTGATCTGCCTCCAGCTAAAAACATAATAAGGGCTATTTCTTTCCTATTTCTTAACTTTCAGTTAATTCAAGATCAAACACCGTAATTTTCATTAACAGAATACACTCAATGTTTAGTATCTAGACACATAGTGATACTGAGTAATATTGCTAGACAGGATTACCCTGTACGTGGCAGGTAATGTATATTGACATTCAAATAACATTATACACCCTGTAGCTACTGCAAGCCGAGCGATTAAGTGATGATCATCTGCTGGCACACGCAGCGTGTGCTCGGCTGTCTCGCCAGCAACACGGGCTGGTGCTGACACCCGGCATTTGGCTCCGGCGAGATATGGCCAATCATGATTAACTAGGATTATTACATGTACTGCCATATCTTCGCTGAGCCTCTGTAGCCTTGCTCCTACCTCCTTACAAGTGGCCATTACGTAAACAATGCGTTGTATCTAATCACAATCTTTCTGCAACATCGAGTCGCGACGTAATTGTGCGTGAACCTCTCCGGTCCCTTTACCACATCTTTTCTTTTGCATATAATTTACGCGGCGCCATCAAAACTTGCCATGCTCCCTTATCTACCGTCGCGCCTGTTTTAATTAACGTTTGTTCGCAGAGAATGAATGTGATGGCAAACTTTTATCTGTAATTCTACCTGACTGCTTACGATTAATTGTGGGTTAATCTCGATCTGTGGCCGATTGCTTTCAAATTCCAGGACGAACGTAATTACCTCCTGAATGTACAGGCGAGTAACAAGCGATGCTCGAGTTAGTGCTCCCAGTAAGCCTGCAGGATGAGGTGTCGCGGTGTTGGCAGCCGGCGTAATCTGCAGCTCCATCGAGTCCTTGTATCGATCAGCTGTATCTGTGCAGGCCTCACTAGTGTAATTCTCATAACGGTACACATTTCTCTTGTCTCCTTGCCAACAGCCATTACGAGCTAACGATATGAGCGCGCCGCTCGTTTGTCAACGCTTTGTTACTGACTGTACTTGGGTCGACGTGTTTTACAAGAAATGAACCTTATAAATAAGATTGTAGGGTTGGGATTACTACACTAGAGGTGAATAAAATGCCATATAAAATGAACTGAAACGGAATTTGAGATGGTTTAAAAATTATTTCGGGGAATTTTAAAGGAATTCGGCCATCTTTGTACTTAACAATATATTACCGTGAGTGAACTACAAGATACTTTACCTGCAACCATTGCTATACACATAATGAAATATAATGTCTTCTCTTTCAACTCATAAGATTAACTAAATCCTCAAAAATAAAAACGCAATCTTCAATAGTAATCCCCGTTCTTGTAAATATTTCGTATGGTCCTTATGTACGAGTTTGGTCCTAATCCCCGCATCGCTGAAAACGTTTGGTTTTTACAAGCTCCCCGTAAAGATAAGCTGAAATCTTATCTGTAGGGTTGTAAGGGCCAGGTAGGGACCGCTCCTCGACCCGCTGGGAGCCTTTATGTTATCCAGAGTCTCTTTGGCGTATAAATAAGTCAAGGCTCAAAGTACAGATTATTTGTAAAAAGTCAGGTACCATTGTGAATTTGAGTGTAATGAATTTACTTGATCGATTGTATTAAAAGTCGTGAGATTAAGATAAAACTATCTACATATTAGTTAATTCAACAAACTATAAAAAAAAAACTGATATCTATCTAGAATTTAACCTCATAATCTAAAACCTCCATAATCTAGAGATGATTAAAATATTGCAGAAAAATCAGTTTTAGCCTTTCAATTTCAATCTTTATTTAAGTTAATACTCAAAGGCGGGCAACTCTTTGAGCGAGGCAATCAAACACCCTTGTTGGTCCAATAAAGCCGGCGCTACACTGCCGGCCGCCGGCCGTGTGTCCGCTCCACCTGCAGCTCCCAGGAGACACACGCACTCGTCACACCAACCTCATCTACTGCTCTATTGATTTCTAGCTTTCGCCTTTATCTGTGTATACTTAACTATAGACTCATCGCATCGATGAAGTTTATCCTGAATTTTTTACGCACTTTTTTGTTACATTTTTTACTCATATCGATACAACCGCTTTCAAATATGTATTTTTCTAAAGTATCGTAAACTGCCCAAGGATGTGATATCCAACTGAAAAAGCCGTTGAAAATAGCACTTATCTCGACTATAAAATTTCATGAAGAAATCTCTCTTTGAAAAACTGCCATCATTGTTATCTTCCCCCGAATCTGAAATAAAAAACTAGCCGGAGGAGGCTTTAGTGCGGTGCGAGAGTGACGTCACTGTGACACCGCGCGCCTTGATAACTGAGCTTCATAGATTTATAACTGGAGATAGCAGCACGACTCGTGTTACTGTTTGGAGGCGGAACTTAGTTCCGGATGATGCAAATCCCTTCGGTTCCTTCTGTTTTACTGATTTTATCAATATCTGAAGGAAGGAAGGAACTTAATAATTTCCTACCACCACATGAGTTACTGAAAAATAACACTGAAAATATTGCTGTGTTTTGAAATTACATGTAAAAAGTAAACCTAAAAACCTACGTGAGAATATAAAAAATGCCGCAGTATATTCCCCGCCCCGCACCGCTCCGTATAGTAAAATGGATCACCTCTACCGTCTCCATTTGTCACTTAGATCCCTCGCCTTCGACACCACATCACGGCTGACTTCCTAAGACTTCTGTCTGCAGTAACTTGCCCCAAGTATCCTCAGTTGGCTAAGTACACGTCGCAGCTCGGTACAGCTTCCGATGAAATAAATGCAAGCGGAGCCGAGGACCAAGTAATGAGGGCTGCAACACAAACTATTGCCGATTCAACAGAAGACAGTCCTTGCCTCTAACTATATTTATAACTCCGTTTTATTAAAAGTATGTTGAAACGTTTTGCTAGGTACTTAAAAAAAATTGTAGACATCTATTTCTTTACTCTGAAGTAATGGTTTAGAACCCTAGAATTAGTTAGATTGCAGCTATATTTAAGGAAAAGTTTGTTTATTAATTTACAACTATTACTTTGAACAAAAAAAAAGATAAGTACGTACATACATTATGAGATTTTGAGATTAAAACTGAGAAAGTAAAAAAGAAGCAGAGCATCAGATATTTTCAGGCTCATCTAAAAGTCATTACGGTTAGACAGGCTATCATTTACTTATGTAGCAGCAACGAGTTTAAGCCCAAGTATTTGGAACCCTGCCTAGTCTACGAGGAAGTGCTACATAGATACATGTAGGTATACACAAGACTGGGTGCCAATATCAGCTTGTAAATCACCTTAACTTAGTGCGTAGAGCCGGGGCGAGTAATGTGCGGCGGTTGCTTAGGCAGGCCACTGTTGGGGATAAAACATTTTAATTACTGATCTTGCCATGAGCCGTCTATAACATACGAGCGGCCTGAGATGTGGGAGAGAGCGATATTGGTTTAGCAGAAAATATTTAGAGCAGTGCTAACAAGGGGAAAAATGTCGTAAACACACAATGGGATCTTATATCAGCTGTAAAACTGTGATTGATTTCCTGAAATCCATATAATCCAAAGATTTACCTATTTACTCGTATTGTTAATTAAGGTAATTATTGTATTAAATGGGTTTTTGGTAATCCTACCTACCTACAAACAAACCTTGCAGTATGAGTACACGCTATATGTATGCATGTCTTGTGTGTGTGTGTGCGGTAGGCGGGTAAAGTTGCGTTAGTGCAATATCGCTGGCTGTTCTCATTACTCTGTTATTAGTGAGGCCGGAGTTCACGGCGCCCTCACTGATGCTCGCCTGCCGGGGATTGTGGCCGGGAGGAACTACGCCAATATCTTACAAATACGAACACAAACTTTATGATCTTAGATTAATATTTTAATTGCAGTTTAACTATATACACTTTGTTAGAGAGAAGATTAAGGATATTTTATTGTAATGCATTTGATATGATCTCGTTTGTAGTATTCATAGTATAGATCATAGTTCCCACATTGAGTTGCAAATGTTCAAATACTGGAGTTATTAGTAAGTTAGCACTATTCTGGACGAAGCATGTTGCTCGCTTCGCCGGCAGACAGGCCAAGTATTGCGGTACGTATGCAGCAATGTATGGCGAACTCCGGCTCAAGTTTGTGATTACTTAGTAATGTATGCTAGTGAGGCAGTTGTATGTTGGGAGGGCGGTGGACTTATTGCTCAATGCTTAGTGCCAAATATAGCAACAAAGATTATCAACGATGAGAAGTTCAATAAAAACGTAAGTTGACGTAGTAACATGATATTTGTCATCATTGTAGTAGGTATTCGTATTGGATCTCATAATTTGTCACGCAGTTTTGTGCCGAAGGAGAACTCATTTTACTAGTTTTATGTACCTAGTGTACAGTAATACCTCCTGCCGACCAATTCTGTGGAAAACAAGCAGTAATTAATCATAATCACGATAACGTTCAGATTGCTGCTGATTGACGTTTATAAAGTTTAGGAATTCGATAACGGCAGATTTAAATCTAATTATAATATTTTCGTTTGAAATATTTACATCTCCGTTTCGGAAACTACGCAATATATTTCAGGCGACGTTTGTTCTGGAACAGCAGTACGCATGTCTCGGGCCATATATCGTGTCGATACAAGGCACAGCTCGTGCCAACTCCCCGCACGTCGCCGCACGCCGTAATGTTTAAAAGAAAGCCATAACAGTTTGGCTGGCGGCCGCCGCCCGCGCCCGCTCCCGCCCCCGCGCCCGCTCCCGCCGCGCCCGCCGCACCGAGCGCCGTCGCCTCGCACTTTATGGCCCGCCGCTGCCAACGAACGCATAATTGTTTTTAATGGCACGCACTTGTCTTTGTGAAGCGGATGAGATTTAGATGTGGTCTCTTTTATGGTTGTTTTAAAGTGTTGTCTGTAATTCCACAGTCATACAGTATTGTATGCGAGGGGACGACACTTGAACGTTTATGTTCGAGTTACACTTGCTCTCATATTATGTGTATACGATGTACTAAGTAAATGACGCTCTTACTGCCAATGTAGTATTATTTAAATACGCGAATACTTCAGATAAATTCGTTGTATACTACCAGTGCTCCAGGTACAGTGAAGGTAGAATGTGTCCCATTTGTTAATTGTAGGAGCACCTGCCTCGGAACTGATTGTATGTAAATACGTGTGCCTAGTGTTTGTCTTACCGACAGCTCTTAACTACACATCAAACATTCTGATTTCAAGTCTATAACACTACACAAGTATTTGTAGAGAACAATACTTCACGTTGTCAGCCATTCTGAATCTAACTCTGTTCCTAACTTGCGATAACGATTAATGTTCAGTGCAAGATTTGAGATAGTCACTGTAAAGCTGAGTACACACGGGCGGGACGGCCGATCAAATAGTTTGTCCGCCAATTACGGCAGCGTGACTTGTGTCGCTTAGCGCGACAGACGTCACGCGGTGGGTACACGCGCCATACTTTACTGCTTATTAAAACGAATCCTAACCGGCCGGTGTACTTAAGGACGAAAGTAATGATATTGCATGACGCTGCTTTTCCCGGGTTATGTCGAGTTTTTTCAGCCGCGGGTAACCCTTGGCGGTACTTAGTAAATGTCGGTATACTGCACGAGCTCCGAAATGTTAACGCATCGTTTACATAAAACGGTTTTTAATTTCTGCTTTCATAAATGGAGTCATTATATTTGCATGTAACTGATAATTTTCCATAATTATGAATTGAAATTGTGCCTACATTGGCAAACAAGGTAATTTTGCGTCAATGCTCCGATTACAGTATATTAATAAAATAATAAGCCTAGTTTAAAATAACGTGAAACATCCAAACTGCCCATTGACGCATCAACGCGGAAAATAAAGCTTTTCGTGTAAAGCGTATTAAATTTTAAATGTGCTGCATTCGATTATAAAGCTGAGTACATACTATCGAGGTATCTTTATTCGAGCTGCAGCCACGCGTCGGCAACCAGTTTATCGGTGACGGATGGCTGGCCGCAGGTGGAGCCCGCACCTTACATTACAACAATCACGCTACACAGTCCACATGCCCTATGTCTGAGGCATAAAGTTTACTTTTGTCTGACTGCTAGACATATCTGATTGCAAGCATTGTTACAACTTGATATAGGAGCATTGACACAGCTATGTGGGATGTTGGGGATGAACGGATGAGTGTATCTATGCTGAAGCTGTTTTATTCACACCGAGGTGATAATAGGCCGGGGTTGTATCCACGTGGTCGCAGGTATTGTAAATTGCGTATTTTCCTTATTGCGTTCACTTATAGATTAATAAGTAATCCACAATCAGATAACGACCATTCTTAAAAACAATTACATGCCTACAATAAAATAAGCAGCTCAAGGTTCTTAGCAAACATGGTTTGTTCATGTGACACAAATAAAAAATATTAATTTATAGTATATAAAATGTTTATGGCTCCACTATTTCCGATCCATAAACATCAAAACTCTCAATTTCAATAAATAATTTACTTAGCAATGCATGAGGGCCTGTAAGCCGAGGATCGTCTTTCATCATTCCCTCGCCGAGCGCCGCTTGTAAGTTAACTAGTGCCACAATCGAGTATCAATCATCCACTCTCGTATTTAACGAACCAAAAAACTCAGCCTCACAATGGCGGATGACTTTGAATAAAGCCTCCGACCCCAGCGAGGAGGGGGAGGGCAGGGAAAGGCTATCAAAAACACATGTCCTGTACCGCTGCGCCCATCGACTTGCTGGGAATCTTTCAATCGTTATCTTCTACTCGCGAACTCTTTGTCTAGTTACTCTCGTATTCTGATAGAAGCGAATCGCGATAATGCAACACTGATGTAACAACAAACTGGCCAAGTAAAGAATGGTCTACGAACTTCTTGCAAAAATAGTAATTTATAACTAAGGAAAAACATTTCAAAATCGTCTTAGAAACTATTCTTGCAATCGCTTGTATTACGCATTACCGATGGTTTATCAATTGATTGATTGATTCATGCACATACCGCCTGAATACATGCCGACAGGTCAATAAGTAGCATGATTCTAGATATAATCAGACAATTATTGTAATCCGGATCAAAGAACAAAGAAATGAAAGCTTTGATCAAATAATTCCGTCGCCTTACAGGAAACTTACAATAAATTATCATTAAGGAATTATCATTCCTCAATGCATTGCTATTTACATCTGTAACGATTATTGTTATCACCAGTTCCCGCTATCTCCTGCACCTTGGGACATCGTCGACAATCCTCTGGTTGGCGTTTAGTGAATTTATAACGGTTACCTCCAGCATCTGCGTGAGATTTATGAAAGTGTGGCACTCGAACACTTACAGTTTTTGCCCGCACCGTGCTCGTACCGTGCCCGCGCCGTGCCCGCGCCGCGCCCGCGCTGGGCCGTGACAGTGATGGAGTGACGCCCGCCGCAACTACTGTCACACACTCACATAACGCAACGACTGGTCGCGCCGCCGTCGCTCGCCATTCCCACTATTCGCAAACCAAATGATAGGAATACAGTACGGACGAAACAAACTCTGCTTTAGTAAAAAAAATACCATTTCTATGAAATACGCAGTTGTTCATTTCAGATGTCGACTCGAGTAGCTGTTACATTATAATGTGACGTAATCATATACAGGATGTGTAACGTCAGGAGCAATATGGATATTCCAGCAATGATCCAAATTGTGACGGCAGCGAGACAGTCACGCATGTGGCGTTATTTTCTAAACCACTTGATATTTATTGGTGAACATTTCGCTTACATTTTGCAGGATTGTTACTGAAATACAAAAACATCGAGTAGGCCGTAGGACATGAGTATCATATTGTCGTAATTGTTGCACACCTGTTTATAGTTCGATTATTGTTATGTCACTGTTGATGCAATCGCTGCCATGACACAGGGAAAATTGTCGATTGAACAATTACTGTAATCTGTATGAAAACTACACGATAACGTACTAACAGTCATGCAATGTCATTATAGAACCGGCTAAATATAATGATACATAATCTATACTTGTTGGATTTCTTAAACTCACTCTGCCAACCTTTGTATGGAAAATAGAAGGTGTGATGTTATGTTTATGTAATCTGTTTGCATATTGATAGGCTTGCTATTTCCAAAGACTTTGGGACTGTACCGGGCAGTGTTATCTAGCTAAATACAATAAGTACCTGTGTATGTGTGTGTATATAGGTACTACACGTGATACTGATACGAGTCTCCGATGGTATCTGATTGTTGCATGAAAGTCAACGATCAAAGTCGTGGATGGCACAATATAACAATATGTACCTAACTCAAACACGCACACAGATAGAGCACATGACGTAACGTCCAAATTTTGTTCACGTGAAACATTTTGAACAAGTAATTTTATCTGGGTATATTTTTGTCAAGTGATTTTCTAACATAAAAACACATAATATCATGAATTACAGTATTTAGAACTTGCTTTATTTCCCAATACCTATTGCGACACATATATATTGCCAATACCGTTGTTTCCACGGTCACATTGATATGACATTACAATGTTAGAACATGACATATGTTCCTGAAAAGATAACTCGAACAGTATCTAGTGTTATCTTTTATCACACTGTGGTGATAATGGACAAGTCAATGACATTCTATTTACATTTAGAGGTCTAGAGCAGATTGGACGTGGCCTAGAATGTAAAGGAAATACTTAAACTTAAACTTGTAAAGGAGTGTTTACCGAGGTCCTGTTTTATGACTTTAGTGGTCAAATTAGCCCTGTTTCTATTTAGTAATGTCTTCTTTATTTTTCTACTTATACCTCGGGCTACCTTAAGATATGGGTGGTAAAGTTGACCTATAAGACACATGTGGTCTACATTCTAGAAGATGAAATGACTTTGTTTCAAGAATGGTTATTTAAAGGGAACAGTTGACATATCTCGTCACATCAAATAGGAGATAATAGAAGAGATATACTGTGTGGGAGTATAGGGAGTAAATGGTACAACTCTCATCAAAATAGTTGAGTTACAGACAAATAACGCCATCTGTTGTAAATGAAAGTGAATCACAACGTCGTTATCAATAACATTGCTATCAATAATCCAGTAACACTGATCTCTGATACCACGCGCAGCTGTTATCGCAAGTGGATCTATTACATGTTCGACATAAATCTTTAAGTACACTCAATAATAAGGTACTAAACACATAAATCAACAAAACTTATCAAAAACATGAATAATTAATCTATTGGGATTATTCAAATAATATTTTATCGAAATGATTAAATTGGAGGCGCGAGAGATAACGAGACCTTCACATTATCGTATTTAAACATTCTTAGATAAGAATTAAAACTTTAATCTTTCCACCTGAGTGATATCGGGGACTTATCGTTTTATTGCTGCCAATAACAATAATACTCGGAGATTACTGAACGTACCAGTTTCTTATAGTTTGACGTTGAACCAAAGTGCCTATTGTGACGCACATACACCATACAGTTTGTTCACAATGGACATATTATACGAGTACACTAATGAATGAATAAATGTCAATAAATATTTATTACTAATACAATATGGAAGTCAACATTTTATTTTTACCTAACCTGGGTTTTCTTACAAAGATCATCCTGTAGATCGCAGCGAGAATGACGCAACCGCCGCGCAACCGGAACGCGCCCCCGTCGCGTGATACGGTCGTTAGTTGCAACTTATGATCCCCAAGATAAATGATATCTGTTGCTGTCACTTTTTCTGAATACTACAAACGAATACGTATAGTCGGGCGCATCCCTGTTTGGGTGAGGAGAAACGAAGGTACCTTTATTGTGATGTGGGTATGGACCTAGTAAGACCTCCTTACAGACAACTACAATCTTAATACTATCACAATCGAAAGGTTTACATTATACCTATTACCACTTGTCCATCTGCTCTTTTTCCAGAATGTTCGAAACTTTATACAATGGACAAAACATTTCATGTACTAACATACTTATATTGATTTGGTTCACACACAGGTGACGCAGTAGGAAGCGAGTCACGTGCCGCAAGTACGTGGCTTCGAATCCGCTGACACCGAGAGATGACAAGCTTATCGTGAGAACTGTCAATTTTGGTTTGACAGAAACAATGTCGCGCAAATAAATCACGTTTCATAATGTTAGTGTATGTAGTGTAGTACTGGAACAAACGAGGTCGGTCAAGATTACCCCCACCCTCAGTAAGCACTTACAAAGGCCCCGTCTCAAGCTTACAATGAATGTTTCGCAGCACGGCTTGTATTGCAGCGAGCCGCAGAGATTATTGCTGCTTCTGCTTATATTTACTTGGACTTGAAGATGTTATTAAACTTGCTGGAAGGGAAAATGTAGAACGCATTTACAATAGTTACTGTTCTTATGTTTTTATTGGCAAGAAGTTCCCAAACGATCGTTATCTAAGGTACCTAATCGATATTACAGAAATAAAACTTAAATTATAATCCGCGACAAGGATTTGCGCACCACGATTGCACACGTTGGTGTTGTCGATATTGTGAGCCATCGATCGTATCAAGTAATCGTTTCAAATTATAAATAACATTGTGACGTGCCACATATTAAGAGGTACACGTGCACCTACGCCTATAACCATATCTTGTAAAACCTTTCTTGTAAACAATATGAATTGTACAATAAATGATTACACATTGTGTGCGCGTCCGTCTGTCAGTCGGTCCGACGCAGGCGAAGTTTCAACTTGTACAGCTCTCCTTTGAATAAAATATAAATCTTAGTTCGTTGAGTAAAAAGAGAGCACTACTAAAAATACATTTTACTTGAAAAGACCGGAGCGGAACATTGGAGCGCCGATCACGAATAAATTGCTTACACATACAGACATTACAATATTTTACTCGAGCCGTGTGAATGCCATGACAGCCGCGGCTTACTAAAAGCATGAGATTTTACTCGAAGTTATTGCATTTGTATGTACTGACATTTCAATTATTGTGTTTAGTCGACTCTGTGTAACTGTTATACCACATCTTTCGCCTCTTTCATTTCAACTAGACAAAACTAGTTCCACACTGCAATATGTAAATGTTCTCTTGTATTTCCCGCATGTTACACGCATGTGTGTTAGATAAGACTTTCCCATAGATAACATCTTTCGAGGAAAAAACTTATCACATACTAAAATCGTTTTCCTAAGCCAATGTCTTACTCTTCAGATAAAGATGTTCAAGTTAACAAAACATGAATTGTTCGATATTTATAACGAAAGTGACAAGAAAAATGTTAGTGTACTGAATGTAAAGCTGATGTTATGTTAATAGATAAGAAAGATCAAGGCTTCAATTTCGTTTGTACATAAAACACGATGTTTCAGGTATCGTAAATCACGGTCGGTAAAACCTGCATACATACATAGACGCGCGGGAGCCGGCAAACAGATGTGAACGTATGATAATAAGCAGACAAGGGTCCGATCACAATCAACGTTATTTGAACGGCTCCCGGATCCACCCGCGAGATAACGCGCTCTTACGAGACTTTATATGAACGATGCGGCTGTAAACTGAAACAAAAATATTCAATACATTATGTATGTACCGACTAGGCAATACATTGTTTAGGTTTATTGTCCGGTGTTACGTGAACAAATAATATTATTTCTGTACTTTCCAGAATAATTTACAACGTACCTTCCATCCGGCAATATAATATAATATCTCTATTTGATAAATATGTCTAGATAAGGCATCGTAGTTCGTTACTAGTGTAATAATCTGAAAATAAAGGCGTGGTGAGAGTTTATCGCTTGCATCTGCTAGACGGCTGCGTCCGTCGTCCGTATCGACACGATCGGGTGAGGTCGTTAGGCGCGACCCGTGTTAGATACGACCTGATTTACTACGATACACAGACACACACCTACACACAATTTGCTGATATTAGGGACTGAGCACGCGTTGCTGTAGTGATACTATAAAAAGAACCGAAAAGGTTCAGGTACAATTTTCATGGACCTACAAACCTAATATTTATTTCGAATTTCATGAGATCATAAAGTTCCATAAAGGTTTTACTGAGTTGGCTGGATATATACAATGTACCAGCACTTGTAATAAAACGTAACAAACAACTGGCGAGATGTAATCCGTATTGATAGAACCAGGTGACCTAGTATCCACGATGTATGGGAACACAAAAATGATTATTAGGGTGGCAGCACACGAATCACTCGGCGCTTGTCTCGAGGCACACGCCGCGAGTTACGACGGATGCATATTCATCGCGGCCGCCGGGCCGAGCCGGCCGCCGACCGATGTGAACCCACCCTAATATCCATTAGCGATAGCGGATTGTCCCGCTACTAATTAATATCGTGGCACATAGACACAGCTGAATAGATTGTCTGTAGGTCACTACTTTCGATGCTTATTAACGCGTTTAATTGTTTTGTGCCGTTAACTATTACTCATGAATGTATTTATTGAAGTACCTAAATATTGAAGCTGTAGTTTGATTACTTGATTATATGAATTAGTGCGATGCTACGTCGAGATTACAAATGAAATTAAAGATTTTTATCAAACAAAGACTTGCAGTGCATTACTTATCTTAATTGTTGAGTACTAGGTATTGGAATGTAGCGAGTGAAGTCAGGGCGTTGTAGTATGTTTGATATAAATTCATCCGCATCTATCTGCGCCGGCAGATCTGTGCAGCTGATATTTGGGTAATTTATGTAATTAAGATGTATCGGCACATCTCTGCCGGAGCCTGCACACTAAACGTACATAGTATGTATACATGTAGTGTAGTGCCCTCACTAACGAGCTATTGATTAGTCGGAGATGTTCATATTGATTGTGGAAGTTACCGTACTCGTTGAGTCTCATTTGATGGGACGATACGAACCATACTTCAATATTAGCTAGTGATTAGTGATGTACGAGAATATAGATAATAGAAATGTACTGATCAGAAGAAATATGATCTCACAGAAGTATAGTGCCAGTTTAAAGGCTTCAGAGTGATATCACAAACATTGTATTTATATCGACACGCTTACGTGCGCTCGATACAATGCGCACATAATGGAACATTTATTTCTCTCGCTTTCTTTATATTCCCAGGGGTTATAGAAACACGCTGCCCCAGAAATCAAAGGGAATACCTTCGCAGTACACATTGAAAGCGCTGATTAAACTTTCATACATTTTGCTAAAGAAAACGCGGTAACTGCAGGAAATTGCTCGCACGTTGACTTGAAGTAAATTCCCAGCATTGAATGTTGAGAAACAGCGGTAATCATAGCAAATGACGACGCCTTCAGAGACGCGCCGGATTCACGGTGTAAATAAAAATACCTCACCATGC